>NC_045951.1:12121212-12424242 GCF_004382195.2 Drosophila sechellia | reverse complement strand
GAATGTGAATGTGTCACAGGGCGCCGAATTTGGTTACCGTCTGCTGAAGATTCAGCTGGATGCTAGTGGATGCCAGTGGATGCCGCTGGATGGAAACTTCCGGCCAACTACAGAAGTTAGTTGGGGGATTATCTGACGTCACGTGTCCACGGCCTAATCGAACAGCACAAAATGTACTAATTAGCTACGAAAACGTATTTTCCAGCATAAACATACAATTTGCAAAAACAGCAACCGGCTGAGGGCATGGCTTGCATAATAAGCTACACATTTTGGGTCCGAATAGCACGTGCCGGCCAAATTTGAACACGTTTTCGACGCAAGTACCCGACCGTATAATTCTGGCCTGATATTTGTGACGGATATTAGTGTTTTTATTACTTTACATAAGGCTAATTTGCCCTAAATGCAAATCATGTTTTTCGCCTTGTTTGACTTTTTGTGTAACTATTAGATATAATCGTGTCTTTGAAGTCCTGAAATGTTTTACTGTATTACTATGTTCACAAGCAGGTTTTTCCTTTAAATTCTATATTTATAATTTTATTTACAGCTTACCTATTACTTAGCTTTTTACGCTTAATAAATAGGTTGTTACTTTCACATTTCGTATGTGGTAATGTAAATTTGAACAAGAAAAGCGAATGATGATGGATGGATTGGGGAAAATGCGATATCAACCCCTTAAAATGTCAGATGCGCAGAACACAAAAAATATGTCATGTCATTTGTTTGCAGGGTAGAAAACTGAGGAGTGATTTAATACGCAGAATCGTTATGGTTTATACCTTAAATAGTAAGTGAACATAGAAAAAAGTATTTAATTCAAAAAATTACCTAACCAAATGGTTAATCGTTCAATAAAAGTATAATATATTATAATTGTCATTTTGCGCTGAGCTTGTAGGGTATCAGTTAGTTGAGCAACTATGCTCTTGGCACGATTTTGTGGGCATACACGTAAACATAATGTGTGTTAGAACGAAACCGTTTGTACGTCGGCTTATGCGAGTTGCCAATTCATGCGTGTGCATTGAGAGGCATATGCTTGGGTAATCAGTCAAATTATAATTTTGATTATCCCCGGCAGCGTCGAAAGGTCACGAAGTCCCTGTCCAACCGGGCATAATCACTCCTATGTCGACAACTCCAGGACCCAACGAACAATGGCTTTGTGAAACCACAATGACAAGATGAGGGACTCGAAAATGACTGGTAGTAACACGCCTGTTTCTCTATTTTGTCATACTAAAAAAACACCATTAACTTTAAGGTAATGTCAAACAAAGAACTCCTAAAAGCTTGACCACAACTTAATCCTCCTCGAGTTTGTGTTACTAAACAGCAAGGAATCTAATAAGCACACCAAAATATTCCTTTGCGTAATAAAGACGAATATGTTGGGCTGACTTAGCCCTGGAATTACATTACGTATAACCCGACATCTTGACAATTAATTAAGTCTCGGGATTAGGAAACACGCATGTCATAAATAATGATGAATCCCAGGCATTCGTTAATATAAATGTAATGAAGCTGTTCCTTCGCCAAGGGTTAGTTAGGAAAACGCAAAGGTTGCGCTGGAAGAAGAAAAATGCTGACAGTAAATATTTTGACTCCAAATGCGTTTTTCCTGCCCGGGAAAAGCAAACAAAATAAGACAAACGGACTCGGTCTCGGACTCGGAGTCCTTCATTCGATTCGAGATTCATCCCTTGAATCAAATCGAACCAAACAGAAACTGAACTGAACTGTCGAACGCTCCTCCTAATGATACCACTTCGAATAACATCATGGCCAGATTAGGGGTTTCCGTTCCCAAATGCGAGTAGACAATGCTCGAAATTAAATGACAGCGAAAAGGTCATCCCATTCAATCGAATCTGGCCGGGCAGCCTGGTATTTATTTATTATGATAGTGCGAATGGAATGGAATGGATGAACTGATGGCCAGAGCGCGTCCCGTCCTGATGAAGATGTGGCACTGAAGCGGGAAATGGGTTCAATGCGATGCCAATCTTGGACTCAGAGTCGGAGTCGGACAATATGCCAAAGTGATAAATGGGCCGGGCATTGTGTGGGTCCCCGTATCCATTTTGCACCAGGACACCACAGCATCCTGCTGGCTGCGCTTGCCCTCTGCTCGGATCATTGTCGCAAAAGGATATTGTGGCGATTTGGACAGGAAAACCAGAATTTAGTGCTGGACCACAGTGCGCCGGGTGGCCCATTGGCCACCAATCAGGACAGGATGTGTGCTCCTCAGCCACGGCCACGGGTGGTCCATCAAGGCCACATCCTGGCGACAAATGACAAATGTATTTATTTTCCTCTCCTCGGCTCACAAGAACATGAATTAAAAACGCCACACCGTGTCCTGAACTTCTGGGCAACAGCATTTCATTATGTTTGTTTTGGGCATTTATGAACTAAAACAAATGACTGGCCACAGAATTGTCCGTGAAATTTTTATGTAACACTAATAAAAGGACACCACTTTTGATGGTCAAGCCATGATGAAACATGGCTAGATTTTTTTAAATAAAAGGGTAATGATTTAATCGAGTTTTTGATTGGTAAAATATATGTGCTTTATATGCAGGCAAATAGAAAAACATTTATGTTTTAATATCTATTTTTAAAATTCTAGGCTAATAATAGGGAATTTATTAAAAATTCAAACTTAAACTTACAACCCACAGACCAGTTTATTCAGTTATCCAGCGGGATAGTTAAATGTATAGAAAATAGTTAAATAATGGTAATGATTTGATTAGTACTACATTAATGGGTAATATTGCCAATGCTATACTATTTAAGTTAGTCTAGTTTTGTAAACTATTCTATCTATCATAATAAATAAATAAATAAATATTTCATTGATGAGAAATATAATAGAATATATAATAGAATATGCTTTATACTTAGTGGGTTTTTATTTACATGCTGCTATTTGTCGGGAATATTTGGTTTATATAGTTCTATTAATAAATAATTTAAATTTTTAGGATTTATATTTAAGGAGTTCAAATTAGTATGAAGAGTTAAATTATACCAATTCAAATTTAAACCACTAACAAGGGTCCCCACATTTGTGGTCAAGCTGATGACCAACCGTACTAGATGAATATATGAATAACCCATTCCCACGTCATGAACTTCAAAACTGCGTAACGACTTTATTAACCCCCCATTAAGGCGCAGGGAAAGTGAAAATTTGGAAGTTGATTGAAAGGGAACTGAGAAATATGGCCTAACCCTTTGCTTTTCCAGGGGGGTTGGTTATTATTCAGACATAATAACAGTGTACTTTTTAAAATTTATCCAACGCCTGTCGCCAGTGAATGGATGCCATAAATTTAGAACAGCCGGCGACATTTTAAAACGAATTTCAAAGTTTTATTGCACAAAACGCGACGAGTGCTTGTGACGTGGGTGGCCCATTTAACCCTTAAATTGTATATATATCTAAATATATATCCATCTGACACATTATTAAAACATAAAGAGCGTCAATAATCATTACAGTTTTAAGCCATTTATTTCTGCGCCTCCAGTTTTGTTGGCCCTTTCGCTTGTCGACATTGTTCGTTTTGTTTGTCGTCTCGCTCGACGTTTTCTGTTTTCCGTTTTAGTCGACAACACGACAATGTTTGAATGTTTGAATGTGTTTGAATGTGTTTGAATGTGTTTGGCTGTTTGGCTGCTCCAATGTTTGAATGTTTAACTGTTTTGGGGGCGCGTTCAAAGGGGCGTGTTTCGTAGATTTCCCTGACGAGGCCAGCGGATGGCGGTTGTCTGAACATTTTACACAATGTAGCAGATTGTTTCGCTTCGACATTTCCCCGAAAACGTGGCTACAACCGTTCAGAACAATCCTTTACACAGCGGCACAAGTGTGTGCGTTTAGTGCGATCTACACTGCGAACAAAAAGGTGGTTATTGAAGGGAAAATGAAGGGAAAAAATCCAAAGAATAAATTATTAGCATGTGGGATTATAAACAGTACTCATACGCAAAAAATAATTTATAATAAAGCATTGATGTATATCATATATTTATATATTTATATTTGTATAAATAGTCTACTAAGTATTAACAATGTATTGATAAATATTATTATATATGAACAGTTTATGTACAATTTATTGCAGTAAATTAAATATAATTAAATTATTTTAATTGTTATCTTTACAAAAGCATCAAACGTTAACATCGTACTGAATTAAGTGCCTTATCTTGCACCAAGTGCGTGCTATCATTCTATCGCTCCTATCATTATAATGAAACATCGTGTACCTTCGTTTCTCCCAGTGTAGGCCGATGTGTGCTGCTGCTTTGGAATCATTGAGGCAGCATAACTGCGCGCCCAAGAAGCTGCCACCACCACCCACAGCCACTGTTTTGGTAATCAATGTAGAACAGTGTTAAAACTTTGCAGCACGTCGGTGGGGAATGGGAAGTGAAATTGATTGTGACAGCAGCACGTGCTACAAATGGCTTCGGCCCGGCATAATCAAAGTAATCATAAGTGCCTTCGCACTTTCTCCAGAACGAAAAGGCCATACAATATAGTATGTAGGTATGTATGTAGGTTGAGTGTTGCGATGGGGTTGTGTGTGAACCCATTCACATTATTGATCATCATCATCATCAACATAAACACCATGCAGTGCATAGTACTTTCCAATTCTGGCCAGGTTTCGCCGCGTTTACCGCACTTTAACACCTAACCTCGTCACAAATTCAAACTCCTCTGCAGGAAGCAATAATGTATATATGTGTATATATATAACCTGTTTGCCGCTCATATCTTATTCCAACTGATAGCATTATTATTATTCGACCAGAATTGAGGTATTCCATGGCAGTAAAAAACATATAAATAATTTGAGAGGGGAAAGTCCGTGGCGCGTTTGCAAAAATGCTTGGGAAAAATGTGTTCCGAGAAAATGTACCGGAATTCGGTGTAAAGCAACTGAAAGCCAAATCCGCTGGTCAGCACTCTGGGATTACTCGGATTTCGGCGACAGCGAACGGGAGCAGGGCCAGTCTGGAAACCAGAGACGTCCTAGTCCCCGTCCCCAGGTGAGCGCTACAGGTGAGCGGTACGGGGAGCGGTACGGGCTAAGCGGTACGGGCCAAGCGGTAAGCAACGACAACAGCGGTGTTGACATTACGCTAAAATTCTGGGGGATCAGCAAAAACGTTTGCCGCATGTTATATATTTTTTGTATTTTTTTAACAGCCTGTGATTTGTGTTCTTAACGTCGGTCAAAGTATTTTTAGATATTGCTGGTTTTTTTTGTCTATACATACATATATCACATAATTTTTATAAAATTATAATGCCTAATAAACTATATTTTTAGTGTAACTAAAACATATTTGATTAATAATTGTACATAACTTTATTTGTTAAAAAAAAGTT
The DNA here is from genome assembly GCF_004382195.2 of Drosophila sechellia. Lineage (NCBI taxonomy): Eukaryota > Metazoa > Arthropoda > Insecta > Diptera > Drosophilidae > Drosophila > Drosophila sechellia. The sequence goes on along the minus strand of NC_045951.1, from coordinate 12,418,811 downwards.
CACATTAGTTTTGATTAAATTTTTCCCATCAAAGTATTAAACCCTGATAAATACGTAGAAAATTCTTGCAAAAAAGAGATACAAAATTAAACGGCCGGATGCTCGTAGACCGAATTAGAATCATTTTTCTTTATTAAAGATACACAACAAACCGAGATTCTCAAGCCAAGATAGAGATACTTAATGGTGAGTGTGTTTTTTCCTTCCCGACAAGCATTAACAAGCCATTCTGTCAGATGCTCATATTTATACCAATTCATTTGGAGGAACTCGTTTATAATTTAAAACAATGGAATTCATATACATTTGTACAAGTTGTACTTTGGTGGAAGACAATAAATATTCTCATACGTTCGACCTGGGATGTTTCTACTCGTGTTTTATTGTTTCATATTTTTTGTTTGTTTGTTTGTTGGCTTTCAGTTCCTCCAGCGACATCGTTATTATTATGAGTACGAGGAGGCTTAAGAGGACCAGACCGCAAGTAACATAAATTAATAAATCTTAAGTGAATGGGGAAAATGTGGAGCGCAGCTCGGAGTGGAGCATCAAAAATTACTCCCGGACAGGGCAGCGAATGATGATGGGCAATCCGATCGGCAAAAGTCGGGATGTTTGCTCATTTTGGACAGGTGGACAGGTGGACAGATGGACGGGTGGCCAGGACGCGGTAATCTAGTTCTTTGACAAGGGACATGGGCACAGGTCCAAACATCGCGACCCGATCGGCGGACATGGCCTGGTCCAAGGATTCCACGCTCCAAAAGCGATCAATTAGTGCGCCTGACTTGACATCATTTCAAATGTAAAGCACGTACCGCCTGTGTGTTCCCGACAGTCCGACGTTTATATTTCTGGGACTCCAACTCCAACTTCAAATCAACCTCCAACTCCAATCGAAACTCCTTTTCCATCTTTCATCGTTGATCGTTGGGGAATATGAATTCATCATAATTCGCAATCGTAAAAACAACTGGTTTTTCTGGCGATCAACATTTTTGGCCTTCATAAATATAAAGTCATCAAATATATGACAGTTTTATGTTCATTTTGATGCGGTAAATGTTTTGGCGACAAAAGACATGATTTTCAAATTATTAATGATTATATACTGGTACCGAACTAAAAAAAAGCGCAGCCCTCCGATTTAGGAGATATTTATAAAGTCGTATAACGACTGAGTGCGCATAATACTTATTAAAAAGCTTGAGTTTCAGACAATTGGGATGGGATTCGGAATGGGATTGGGAATGGTACTACCGACTTGATGGGCGGATTGAGTTACAAAATATTTGATTATCGCCTTGTGGCAGCGTTTTCAGGCTGCAATATATGGTAGTCCCAAGCTTGTTTAAACATTTTAATTATACGCCTAATTTATGTGGAATAAATTAGTGGTCTGCTGTTCACAACTCCCAACTTCCAACTGTGCCCGGTCTTTAGCACTGAGACGATCTGTTTCTTTTGGTTTCTGGTTTTTTTCTCATTTTCCTTTTACGGCCAAGTCATCTTCATCTAATGGGCGCCCCTTGTGTTCCAGTGCGCTCAATAATTTTCCCCAATTCCAGCTGTCAGTCGAGGTGTCAAATCGCAGCTACTCATGCTGTGCGCTGCTCGAGGAGACTGGCTCGTCCCGCCCCTCGGGTAATTTAAATTAAGCATCTGACGCACACCTCTGCGGATTCCCGATCCCTAAGATACCCCCGGCCCTGCCCCTCTAGATTCGGGCAGAGGAACTGCTCGATCCGACAACGACAATGCGATGATATGGGTATGCATCCACTTAGCGAGCCCAGTGGATGTGGTTGTGGATGAGGATACTGATTAAGATCATCCACATCAACAGAACCATCGTGTTCATGTGGCGCGATCACGCTGACAACAGCTCAAATCCCCATGAGCAACTTGTAGCCGCATGTACCACTTATTCGAGCGTAAAACAATTTGCTATCCCAGCTATCGCGTCCATGTGCCCCAAAGTGTTCATCCGAACATGGCCTAATCAAACGTGCTGGCCAAAATAAAAAAATGTGTCTTTCAATTAACTTTAAGTATAAACGAATCACTCGCCGTTTGCAATTCGAAGTGCGATAATGGTATAGGGAAAACTGAGTTGAATCTGCAAGATACACTGTGATTATTACTTTTTATTGAAAGGAGGTTGATATCAAGAGCAAGACCATTAGGTGTGAAGTCAACCAGGAAGAGGTGGGCTCCATGGGGTCACGATGGGCTGTCACCACACTGGATTCAAATTTAATTGGAATGAACCGTTCCGATGGTGCTGCTCGATAATTTACAACTTTTCAATTTGAACATTGGGCCGAGCATTACACACAACAATGATTGGTTGCCGCTTAATTTTTCGCATCACCCGGAGGAGCTGGTGGAGCTGGAGGAGCAGCTCCAGGCACTGGAGACAAGCTGACGCAATCACGACATGCAATAAGGAACATCCGAATTGTGGTATCTGCGACAGCGATCTCGTTTGCCATTGAAATGTGGCAGTCTCGTTGAATGAACCTCGACTCCTCGCACCACCAGCACCACTGGAAGTTTGAGTTTCGGTTTTAGTTTGAGTTTGAGTACGAGTACCATCAGCACCACAATCGCCAAGTCACAACCTGAACCACCAGGCACTCCACCCACATGCGAGTAAACAAGAGCTCATGTTGTTAAGACGATCAGGCGATCGACTCCCTGCTCCTTGCCACTCATCTCCCCCGAAGTGGTCACTGAATCCCGCTTCCAGACCCGAGATTGCGCCTATCCCGCGGAGGCGGTACTGTGGGAGCTGTTTGTCAATTGTGCAACAAAAAGTGGTAGATATGCAGTCGGAAAAATAAAACGATTATGCGAGATTCATTCACAAATGGAATGGAATATCTAAAGGATTGTTTAGTGTGTAATATCATCATCAGCTTGAAGACATTCCTTTTTAATTAACATTTGATTAAATCCATTAATTATATAGCTAAAATTCTAGAGACCAATTATTCTGCATGTGCCTTTCATATTTTTGGGGTGGATCCAATCTACTGGCCACCCCTTAGTCGAATGATTTTTCATGCCCCAATATTGCGTAGTATTGGTGCATATAGAGCACACTCCGTAGATACAGATACATATGTGGGAATGTATCTGAGGTAAGGAAGAGCCGGTTGCATGTGTCAGGAAGCGCTTTGATCTCATAATTTTCCGCAAAAATACAGTTTAAATCAAAGGGAGGCCGCTGAAGTGTTGGAATACGGCCACGTGTCACAATATTTGCGACAGCATTAACGAAATTATTGTTGAAAGAGTGCAATATAATTACCATACCGCAAAAGGTGGCACACCATACCGCCTGCCCCATGTTAAACAAATGGGATTTCCTGATAAAAAGAACTACTTTGTAGTCGTGCGCTTACGCTTACTAAATAAATCATCTCAACACCGAGGCAAACTAATTGTTTTTTTTTTCTGACCTAAAATTAGGTATGCGTACAATTTGCTGGGCTAATTTATTTATCACTCTGCTGTTTTTGGGTCGTCCTAAAACACACACACACCGACATCCACGTTTGATGGAGATGTTGGCAAATTTAATTTCGAAAAACAATGAACTGTCTTTGGTTGAGAGAGCTGGACATGTTTTTGAGTCGCAGTTCCACATGGCTAAATGCGGAAATGTGGGTTTTACTTCTTCGCGAAGGCTGCACATCACCTATCGACTGGAAAAGGCCCCAAACATCCAAGCAGCCAAACAACCCGTCGTCTGCTGCACTCCGTTTCAGTCCCATCATTGTTTGGGTTTCCAGTTTCGGTTTCAGTGTGATCGTTGTCTGCATAATAACATGTTATTATCATTTTATTTGTTTGCCAGCTCAGCTCTTCCACGGGATCAGGCCGAGAATCTCCAGCCAGATATTAGTGGGGTAGTGCCCGGAATGGCCAGAAAGCAAAAAGCCAATGTGCTAAATGCTCGAAACACATGTTCTTATGTTAAGTGTGTCTGCCGAAATTAGCATAATTGTGGATTTCGCGCAAGTCTTCGAAAGTCTCAAGTCTTCGGGTGAGACCCATAATCTTTCACTCAAGTTCTGCAAATAATATTTATAGTCCAGGCATAATAATCAGTTACCACTATGTACTATATTAATATATACCTCTATGCATTTTAAAGTGAAGTAAAACCTATAAGGCACCTTTAGGTAACATTTCAGATTATAATAAATAATATTTAGAATGCAATGATCTGCAATACGATCGATCGATTTCATTTGCTTTAAATTTTGATACATGTCCTTTAGTATAGCTTTTGTTATAATATCCAATAATATCCCAATTGGCGTGACCAGTGTAAGCTTAAACAAATTTAGTTATACAATAGAAAACACGCTTAAGCTGGCAAAGCATAAAGGCCGTGACTTTTCGAATGTCGACAGTTTCTGAATAAGTCGTGGGTTATATACTCCACCTATTGATCGGGTATTTCTTTGTTTTTTTAGAATGCTGTAAACCGATTAGAGGTGCGTGGTCCAAATGGAGTCACTACTTCCAATAACACTGGAATTTCCCTAAGCTGGCTGAGAATAAACAATTTGTTGGGAGGAAAGTTGCTGCTTTGTGATGGAAATCATGCGCCGCCGCATCGCTCCACAATAATTAAATCATTCCGCCTATAAAACTATAAGAAGATACACGATTGATTTAAGCTGACAACCAAAATCCGTTCCAATTTCGAATGACGATTGAGTCTTAACGGCGCTGACAATATGGATTCGATACTTTTGAGTTAGGCTTTTGTCCATGGCCAACACAAATGCAACAAAGCGCTCTCAACCCGTGAATTAATAATCTACTCCATAAAAACAGATGTCAGCTTAAAATTTCGGGCATCGCTTTTGTGCAGCTACTGGTTTTTCTTTTCTCTCCAGTCTATTGAATAGCCCAGATTACGCTACTCGTATTGAGTTGGATCCATTAAAAACGACCTTTGACTTCGGGCCAAAAAGGAATAAAATGTTTGATCGTTTTCGAAGGAGGTGATTTGTCAAGGTGTGTTATATGGGAAAATTACGCAATTCGAGCTGTAAAAGCAGCAACTAGGGCTTAGATACTACCTATGAAGTTGCAATCTATAAGATTGAAGTACCAAGATTCTTCTGAGAAACTTGCTGAGTTCGAAGGGATACCACTCACTTAACCACGGATGAGCCCAAGCAAATCGAGCTTCGATAGTCGATAATGGCAGACCATAAATAACTCGTAGGGTTTATTAACCCCCGGCTCACTCCAGTCCCTCTGGCCATATACCATATAACCCACCTTTTGTTAACTCCATTCATAAGTTTTTTGCTCACTTTGCTCTTGTTCTGTTTATGTCGGCGAATGCGTTTCCGGTCAGCGACACAGGAAAACACGTTTATAGCGAAAATATTGTTTTTGCTTTCGACCTTATCGTACACCATCGTATATGTAGCAGAGTGCCCTTAAATCACCACTGTCTATGATGAACCAATAAAAAAAAATAAGACTGCACTTAACTCAAGCAAAAAGGAACGAAGTCGATTCTCATTTGTGTTCCACTTTATTAACACCTCTTTGTTTTTTCGATTTATATTCGTCGATTCAATTGTTATAGCTGTTGTTTGCACTTTTTTAATGCGAGTTTTTGTGCAACGGGCTTAAAAGTATTTTCTTTCACTTGTAGTGATTGGTGACAAATACAAAGCTCATCAAAAGTATTTTTTTTAGTGGTAACTTCAAATTTTTGTTTAGGTTCGTTTATTTGCACTTCGAATTCATTTGATATTGAAAAAAAGAAACTGAAACGCACTGGTAAGCTGTCCCATTAAATGAAGTCTGGACATCTTTAGGAACGAAGAAACGTAGATTGGTTTTTTGTTGCTAATAAATAAATAAACGTACAAGATCAGCGAACTACATTTTTATAGAACTTTCAATATTTTGGGATAAAAACTTATAGTGCAGTCCCATTTATTGCCTTCAACGAAACCCCAAAAGCATTTAAAACGCAATCTCTTTGTTTTATTTATACCAATAATTGTGGCTTTTGTTTAATGTGTCTCAGTATCGTTCTTTTATTATAAGTATATACAGTTTTACTAATTTACACTACGCTTAGGGCGCTACAATTACGCGAGCTTACATACTTACAACTTGTGCATAAAGTACAGCAATACATGGATCTCTAGTTTAAGAAATAATTACACACGTAGAAAATTATGGTACATACGAAGTAAAATAAATTAAATTTATAAACGACAGGAACAAATTGGTAACTTAAGACGATAAAAACAATAACAGCTAAATCAATGATTGCTCGTGTACATTTGGCTTGGGTGTTTGGACTCGCTCGATTGGGAAATGAGAGGATTGGGATGGTTAAGGATCGGATCGGGTTGGATTGGGTGTGGGTCAGCAGATTTGGGTTGATATGTTTTTGGGGCTCCTGCCACAGGGCCTTGAAGGGGTATCGCTGGTTTCAAATCGATCAAAAAAGCAATGATATAATCGTAATCTACCGGATAGAAGTGGACCTAGCTGCCAGGATGTGTGCTTCTATAATTTAGTGGTTGTTTCGGATCTGCCAGTTGCCACGTGCCACCTGCCATCTGCCATCTCTCGGTTATATGTTAGTGGTCGGGTATGTATGTATGTATGTATTCATTGTATCCATTGATGTCGCCCTGCTATATATCTTCCAATTTACATCCTATAAGCTCTGATTGCATAAGTTGTATGTAATTAAATTAACGTATCTTCGAATGGTTTTTGGATTATCTTCTCCACAAAATTGCACAACGTCTGGGGCAGCGGGTTGGGTGTGTTTCACTTTTTTTTGTTCTTGTCGAATTGTTTGCATATTTCTTTCTTTTTTTTTTTGCAGTGTTTTTCAATCAAATTTTTGTTTTGGGGGCCCATGCCAAAGGGTAACCGCTGCGTTTCAGCTGGTTATATTTGTTTGTCGTTTGCTTGCTATTTGGTATAAGCGGCGTTAATCAAAATACCGAATAATCACATTGTAAATTATTGTCCGAAAGTGTAATTATACCTTTCAAGCCAGGGCCTCGAAATCTGTATCTGCATCGGAATCGAAATCGAAAGCGAAATGGGTTTCGAAACTGGGAGTGACTACGGCCGTAGGAGCGTGAGCTTCTGCTGCTCCCGGAAGGCGATCAGCGAGCGGAAGGCGGAGATGGGCGAGGCAATTGGGGCCGCACCCAGTTCCGGATCCGGAGATGCCGCCGATGGATGTCATGGCTTTGCACTCAGCGAGGTCACATTCACGCCGGGCGATATCTTGCCGGAGTGCGAACTGGATGACGAGGCGGTGGAGTTGCTGGATATTGGTCCCATCATGTGCTGCGCAGCCGATTGTCCGCTGCTCGTGGGTATGTGCACCACATCGCAGCCCATCGACGAGGACGAACTGGAGGCGGAGGGCGAGGCGACTGGCGGCGGTGCCACCTGCTGTCCTCCACTCGATCCACCCGAGGTGGTCAGACTGAGCGGCGCAAAGTGGGGTCCATTGGCGGCTCCGGATACGGCCGCCTTCCACAGCAGCGGATTCATGCCCAGCGGTCCATTGTGGGCCGCCAAACTGGCACCGAATGTGCGCTGATGCTCGAGGAATTCCTGCGTGGGAGCACTCAGATGCGCTGCAGCTGGTCCGTAGAAGCCACGATACAAGTCCGGGCGGACATAGGGTGAATAGTTGGGAATCCTTGCTGCGAGGGGCGATAGAATCTTGCCGGGCGAGGGCTGCTGGCCGGGGTGTCCATAGAAGCCGGGATGCGCAGGCGGTAGCTCTGGGTGGTTATCCTTGGCGCCGGAGCTCGAATCCTTGCTGTCCTTGGAGGCCATGTCGGCCAGCGACCAGATCCTTGGCTTCGCGGTGCCGCCCACTGCGGTCTGCAGCGAGTTCTGCTGCGCCTGCTGGTGCTGCTGCAGCAGCTGCTGCTGGTGGTGATGGTAGGCGGCGATGTCTGGCGGGGATCCCGCCGGTGGCCGGAAGTGGTGGTGCAGGGCGGCGGGATGGAAGAGTGGGTGGGCGCCCGGCGGCATGCTGCCGGGGCGGTCGTACAGGTCCGGTGATCCATTGGGCGATCCTGGCCGGGACTCGGACCACTCGCTGTTGTTGCTCTCGCCGGGACGGTCGGTCATCATGTCGCCAAGGCGACCGGAACGATCCTTGTCGTCCGTGGAACCAACGCCGGAGTCCTTGGCGTCTGCAAAGAGTGGCAAGAAGTTACGGGGTAAATTAAAATCAAATTAAGATAGGAAAATGGAAAAATCTGTAAGTCTTAAATAGAAACGGAAACGGAAATGCAAAGCTATCTGGTAACTTGTTGACTAAAATGTTGCCTACTTTCAAGGGCGATTACAAAAAAGAAACTATTTAAAAAGTAGTATTTTCGGTTAAGTATTTAGTTAAACAACTTTAAATTTTAAAGAACAGTCTAGTATGCTTAATTAATTTTATACTGTTAGTGTTGATGTAGGAGCTTAACTTTATATATATAAAATACTTGGAATATGGTCCTTCTCTTACCTAGCAGATCGTTATCCTCGGTGTTCTTATCATCGTCATCGTCGATGTTGGCGTCATCGTCGTCGACGCGATTCCTGGGCTCCCAGGTCATCTTGTTCTCCTTTTTCAGTCTTCTTCTCGCGTTGGCGAACCACGTGGACACCTGCGTCAGCGTCATCTTGGTGATAATGGCCAGCATTATTTTCTCGCCCTTGGTGGGATACGGGTTCTTCTTGTGCTCATTCAACCAGGCCTTCAACGTGGAGGTGGTCTCGCGGGTGGCGTTCTTCCTTCTGGCCCCATTCAAATCCATGCCATAGCTGCAAAAAATGCAAGAAAAATGCCAAATTAGACGGGGTTCACAAGTCGGGTTCGGACATCATTTGCGCGATAAGGAAAGACCAAGAGCCCAACGACCATTCCCCGAATTGCCAGCAGGTGATTAAGGCCAGAATGGAATGCAGCCAGCCCAGCTGTTGCCAGGTCGTTTGGAGTTCTTTAAATATGCGACGGCCCAAACAATTGTTGCAATTTGTTAAACTGAGCGGCCAACAGCAAACGGTGGGCGGGCGGTGTTGGCTTTGTTCAGCGTTAAATTTGTTCATCATAAACGCATTTGCATGGGCCCGAACATTTATGCCCGTGCAGTTTGCGGTCTGACACATTGCTCCCCCATCCCACTGTGCCATCCGATGGAGACGATGGTCAGTGGTCAATGGTCGTGGACAGTGGACGGTGGTCGATGGTAGAATGTTGAATGTTGCCGCATGCCTCTCGAACGACAACTGTCCTTTATCGCTTTTTGTGGGCAGTTAACATGAACGTTTTTAGTATATGGCTATATGTATGTATATAGATTGCGACGAAGCGTATACATTCACCGGAATACATCACTAAACTGAGAGATAAACTACCAACTCATTTCGAACCTAACTAATTTAAAGTAGATCCAAAACAATGATTTGAATAGTTCTTTAAGGTAATGAGGAATACCTTACGATACTTGTATTTCATTTAGTTCTGCGTTTGTAATTCTCAAGTTGTTTTTTAGAACTTGTTGAGAGAGTCTTTTCTAACTTATTAATTTGCGAATGCGAGCTATTCTGGTGAGCAAAAAATACTCTGGACTTAAGAAACCTATTTTAATCATATAATTTGTATCTTTTTTTCAGTGTTGGGAATGCAAAACATCGACGGGGGAGAGGACTTGCACCATCGTCATCGTCATCGCCATCGCATACATGTGTAGCTGTCTCATTTGTAGTTCTCAGACAGCTGCCCGATCCGATCCGATCCCAACCGATCCGATCCGATCCAAATGGAGAGGAGGATGACAACGATGTCAACTGGATGCTATATATGTGCATATATATAAGTACATAAGTGCATTTGTGTAGGGAAACGACGACGCTGCGTCCGTTGCATTAATTAATTTAAGTTTGAATGCAAAGTGTCGCCGAGTGCGAAACACCTGCGCAGACAGGCAGAGTGCCTTTGATCACCTGACAGCTGGATACATTTTTTTAATTTTCCTATCAGCGCGCTGTAAATGATTGGTGACGACAACAACGCCCCCAAAAGTTCGTAATGCTGCTGCTGCTGCGGCAAAAAATTCAATTCAAAAAGGTGGGGCCTATGTGCACATACAATCATGGTGTATACCTTATGAATTTTGAATCGAACAATTCGCCAACTAGCGGCACGTCACGGCGAAATAACTCAAAATTGATTTATGGCAAATATGTATGCTCGATAGACAAGAAAACAACACAACGCAACAAGGCATCGATATCAACAGTAGCTGCATGAGTCAACTATCAAATTTTGTTATGAGTGTCAATTACAGGGGAAACAATGGGCCCATCGTTGTACCTGTCCGAACGTGAGGTGACGTGACGGGATGTTGTCGATTCTCGTCGATTGTTTAACCGGCAATTGTGTGTTGGAAATTTATGTCACTTTGGCCACTGCAATGGGCTGGTTGTGGTTTTCTCATTTTCATTACTTGTTTTTTTCTCTTTTCATTTCATTTAATTTTTGAGGTGCGCAATCGGCGGAAGCAGCCCGCCGACGTGCAAACGATCAATTACAAGCGAATAAATTGAATATTCGAAATCCGAATGCCACTGCGCCTGCGTGCCAATATGCCGGACTTTTACTATTCGAACGCACTTTTCCGAAACGGCATTTAAATGCAACTGCACGCACCTGCAGCACCTCAATCCCAAGCCCAATTCCAATCCCATCCCAATCCCACTCACGTTCCGATCGACGCCTTTCCAGCGGACCACCATCGGGGTTTTGTCGATTTGGTTTCGGATTGGGATCGGGAATGGGGGGAACTATCTGTCCAACTCGCACTTTCAGCACAACTATGTATGTATGTATGACTAATCCTCACCTGTTGAACGGATAGCCGGCGAAGGCCGCGTCATATGGATGATACATGGATGGATATGGCCAGGGCGATGCTCCGGCCACAAGGTTCTCCTTCAGATCGATGCCAGCCTGTTGAAAAAAAAAGAAAGAAAAAAACCCGAAAGATAACGCTCTGATTAGTTGTTTGGTTATTTATAATTTTAGACTAATTTCTAGACGAATTTCTGATTTTAGCTTGATCTTTGGGGAGCAATGGGCCAGACCTTGAACCAAAATTATTCAAAAACATGTTAAACATATCATTAAGACAGCAGCGAGTATATATTTTTGTTGAGGCGATAGATGATGGCTTGTTATGAGTCTGCGTTATCAAAGCTCAGGAAATATGATTATTCATCATATTCAAAATTATAGCTTTATTGTTCAAATTTGAATGGGGGTAAAAGAAACATTAACTTTTGAAGTAAATATGGAAAAATTGTAATTGCATTGTTAGTTTTTTCCACTTAAAAGCTGTGTGAATTCCATCAGTGATTTCTTCACAAGAACGCATTTCGGTGTCACTGTGCAGCAGAATGTGGTGATAAGCCCGCTGCAATCTGACCAGCATCGGGTGAGCATGTGGCCATTTCGTGACTCTGGCAGTGACTTTAGGAGCAAATGGCCAGCGGTTTGCACTGCGTTCGGAGTTGCTTAATCTGCAGCCCATGTGCATGTACATCGCGCCATTAGACACTCGATTGGAATCGTTGGAAACATTTAGGAACACAGACTTTGGCACTGATAATAGGCGTGGGACACGACGTGTAATATAGAGCGCTGATTAAGTTTAACACGACAATTATCTACGCCGCTTGTCTCAACTCGCTGCGACATTCGCCAACTGTTCCAGCGATAATGCTGGAGTGTCTCCTATACATCAATAGTATATATAGTATATATGGTGTATATAGTGTTCGAGTTGAAATCGGACGCATATTCGTCACTGCGAAGCGATGATGCTGCATATTGCCGCTGTCGCTGCCGCCGCAGTTATGACAGGCTTGTTGCAAATAGTCGCCAGTCCGGAAAACAGCGGGGGTACGAAAACAAGATGCGAAATAAATGAGAACCACTCCGATACGGATCTACATGGCACCGCAGGACCAATGAGTGCAGGACACTCGGATGCAGGTCCCAGAATCTATTGTCTCCGTGTCGCGACGTTCGTCTGGCCACTTTGCCGCTGCAAAAGCGGAAATATTTTTATGTCGCCAACACGAAAATGTTGCTGTTGTTGCTGTTGCTGTTGCAACATCGCTATCGCCGACCCATCGACTTGCCGCTGGAGCAGGAGTGGGAGTAGAAGTGGTAGTCTTGGGTCTGGGATCTGGCCAAAAGGTTTCGGGACCGGCACTGGTGGCCCAGCATGTGGTAAGTGCGAGTACAGCGGCGATAGACTGATAAACAGCGAAAGCAACAGCCGCAGATCTCGACGAACAGGCCAAACGGCAGGGCCAAGGCCCTTTGACAGGTACGACACTCGGAAAAATACTAGCAGCATGTTACGCAATTCTTTGGTATTTAAAATAATCCAATATCTCATGAAAACGTTTTGTAACTAGAGGATACTTCATAGGTTCTTCATATAATATCACATTTACAACTTATGGTATATAGAGAACTAATGTTCTCAAGGATTATATCACTATTAATCTTTTAGAATTAATGCAAATTCATTATTTCATTGAATATTTAACTTGGAAGCATCTTTATCTATTTTCTTTATTATTTTAAAAAGATCTAATACAAAAAAAAAACACGAAAATTATAATTTTTTCTAGTTTCCTTTCGGTAGTACTTTTCTCTGAGTGGAGGACGGCCTCTGACTCCTTGCCGATAGCAGAAGGCAGTTAGTCCAAACATGGACAGCGTTTTCGGGACAGACTATATTAAATTACACGGCCTGCTCCTATTTCTCAATGGAAGCTCGATGCGAGACCGGGCTGGAAACCGGTTTACGTTTTACAACCTTTACAACAATCACGCCCGGCTATCACGGGAATTGGCCAAAAGTCGCTGCATGCGAATGGTAGTGGAGCTGGGAATGGGAATGGGGATGAGGATGCGGATGAGGATGAGGATGGGGATGGGGTCCCGAATTCGAATCCGAATCTGTGTCGTGCGTGTTTGGCAGCGAGTGCGTGTAGGCCATGTCGATGCGGGCAAAGCGCATATAATAAATTGCTGCCGGCTACCAAGTGGCCGAGTAGCCAAAGTATCTCCATGGAGCAACAGTAGCTGGTTGCCATTGCAGTTGGCAGTTAGCAGCTCTGGTACTCTGGTGGAAAAGCGGCACCCGTGGCGGGATTTTTGCACTGGCGGTGGTTAATATTAACAACATTCGACATGTTTGCGTCCGCGTTTATTATTACCAATACTGCGATGCGACAGCAGCAACTGTTGCAGCAGCCACATCTGCAACAGCAGCAACACTGCAGCAGCGGCAGCATCCACAGTTGCACCGCACAGATGCAACTCGTTTTCGAGTTAAATATTGCATTACCACTGGCGACGACAACTGCAATTGTAAAAGCCTTGTTGCCCAGATCGCATATTGCCGATACAGCGTGTTCTTCCGCAACGATGTTTATGCATTTGCAAAATGTTTTAAATGTTTGTACTTTTGGCACTAGAGCTTGTTTCCACGCTCGGTAAGCGGTGTACTTGGTCAGTAAGTGGCCACCATCAGCGAAGTGGTAAGAATTTTAAGCCATAAGTTTCTAGAAATCACAAATATTTAAGCACTTTTGTATTTATTGCCAAATCAGATCGTAAATATATTTATATATCATTCTGAAAGCAAAGCCTTATGTTTGCTGTATCCAAAAGTGAGCTGGAGCTAATAGGATGTGTATAATAATAAATCGAAATCCGATACTCCACAAACACTCGTAATCACCTCTTATATGGGGCCTGTTAACATTTCCCATTAATCATCGCCGTGAAGTCAAAGTAAATATTTGCTGAGCGAAAGTCCGAATATGAGTGAAACAAGCTCGAGAAACGCAGCACCGCCCCGCCCCTCCACCGCCACGCCCCTTGGGTTGAACATGAATGAGTGACCACTGTTGGCCACAAAGACCTCAAGTGGTTAGACGTCTCATCCGCTGGATCTTAACAAGCGGAGTGCGTCGTTTCACGCATCGGGAAGTGCGGTTTGCCGGCTCCCAGAACCCGAGATTCCATGGATACCACCAACATCTCCTCCTGTCTGCGGGCAAATTAAATAATTCAAATTAAAATGGGACTTTGTCTTCATTACGAGGCAAATTCTGCGACTGTGTTCCCTTCACGCCAAATGGGACGTCAATGGGCGCACTGCCTTGGGGGATTATACACTCTGCTTCCGGATGATGGCGGCAAGGGATTCTGGCGGGGACCGGGTGGAGCCTCCGCCGGCTCCTGTGGTCTGTCGCCCTGATGCGCCACGATTTGAGCGATGCGCGTAATGACGGGCCGAGTTAATTAATTGCTGCTTCGATTTAAAAATAAACGCACGTTTGCCCGCCGCATTCCCGCCTGTACAGCCAAGAATGAATGGAATCGAAATCGAAATCGGATTCGGAATAGGTATTGTTATTGGAATTGGTATTGGTATTGGTATTGGAATCAGATGCGTATTCGTATTCGCTTTCCGATTTGGAGTCGGAATCGAAAATGTAATTGAAATTGACGACAGCGCGGAGTTTGAGTCGCGCCAAGGAATGCGTTCGTTTCTAGGAGAGCTAATCTGCACTGAGCATAAAAGTTAAATCTAAACAAAACTAAAAAGTCTGCTGAAATATCTATATCTTAATAGTCATTCAATATTTCAATCATGAAGTGTTAGATTTCTTTGTAATTGCTGTACAGAAACAAAATGCAACTTATTTGCCTCATTTGATGCTTTCTTTTGGTTAGTGAACACTGGAAATTTCTTACTGTGTAGCCTTGTTTTTTTCCCCTTTTCAAGAACTGGAGCTCCCAACTCCCGATGACACTTCTTTTCACAACTCGCTTATAAAGTTGTACCACTGAGGTTGCTGTCGTTGTTGGTGTTGATGTTGTGTTGCTGTTGTTGCTGGTCGTGTTGCCTGTTTGTTTGTCCGTTGTTCGTATGCGTTGCCATGACTGCTAATTTGTTTGTTGTGGGCAGGGCGGCCATTCACACACACACACACCCACAGCCCCAACCCACCCCCCACCAATACACACACAGAAGTAGCAGTATCAAGGCGCAGGGCTTCCTTTTCCTTTTTGCCAGCCGTATAAAAGTGCAAAATTTACTGTTAACGAACATTTTCAACTTTGCCAAAAAGCCAAACAACAACGGCAGCAACACAAAAACTTTCCACAACACTTACGGCAACAACAATGAGATTGGTGCGAGCAGTAAATGTATTTAGTACTTTGGCACACACAACCTTCAACACCCAACACCCAACACCCCACTTACACCCACACCCACTACACTGTAAAGTATACCCCCAACCACCTGTCACCTTGCCATTAGAAAAGCAACCCCCAAAACAACACGACAACACTTCGACATTTTCAAAAGTTGACAAATCAGTGCTTGTAGTCAAGGTTCCAAGGAGCAGGATGTGCCAGGATCTCCAAGGTTCGGAGTCGGGAGGATGCTGTATGTATGTGACTCGGGGTTGTTTTCTCTATAATGCCACAGAGTGTGATATCTGGAATGGGATTCAGTTCGGTTTGGTTCGGTGCCGAAATAACGAAGGAGTGTGGTCCGATTTGTAGTTGCTTTCTGCTACATTTTGTAGAAAACTTGCCGGGGGGCAAAAGTTTTTGCAGCTCCCACAGGATATGAGCGTATACCGCACATTTCGTCCTTTTGTTGGAGCTGAAAACCCAGTGCGACGACTATGTTGTCGAGTGTGAAATTTCATGCTTGCATTGTTGTCGTTGATGATGTTGCGGCACTTAAACTGGGGAAAAGTCAATATACCATTTTGGCTGCTTGCCCGCCGCCGTCGACTGGGTCTAAAAACACCCATCCGCCCCGTTGGCCAAAAGGCCTCTGTGTTCGCAATCGGGTTGAAGGCTCTGGGCCCTCGCACAAAGGACCTTTTATGGCGTACGGAAGCTTAAGTGCAACTGGGTAGTCCACTCATTAGACTTGGAAAGGGAATGCACTTATAATTTGCTGGAAAAACATGTAGTGTTTAGACCCAACTTAATCTGCTCGTCACTTTAGACAAATAATAGTGAATAATTATAGGTTCCATTATGTGATTTTTAATCGGACTAGCTATATAAATCTGTAAAGATATGAAATCCTGTTTGATTTGTAGCATCTTAAATAATGCTTGACATATTCATTTACATAGATATATAAGTATTTTATTATCTTTCTTCCATTATTATTAGAATTTAAGAAGCAGCATAAAGTAATTTTGTGATAAAATATACCTATAATATTTCTCTCTCCCCACGTGCCTAAAAACTAAAACATTCAATTAGTTCAATTGACTAACCTTATTCTCTGTCTCGAAAATAATTTCCAAAAAACAAAGGACCCATTTTAAATGAGGGCCGACATTCGGCAATTAACGAAATTAATTTCTCCGAGTGTCAGCGAGTGCAGGATGCAACATATGCGCCCGGGGTCGAAGTCAATTTCGGACTTAAGGATAAACAGATAAACGGATGAATGGATAAATGGATGCATGGATGCACGGATGTATGGAGGGCGGACAGGATGACAGGCTGTCACTTGCGTGTTGACAAATTTATTAATAAGGTACGAGGCGGCATCGACCGTCGACGCCCCCAAAAACACTAGATGAAAAACCTGGCAGCGGGAAAATGGGAAAACGCGGAAAAGCGACGAAGGAGGGAAACGAAAGACCGGGAGTGGCCATGGGTTAGGCCTATTTGTTAGCGGGCGGCGCTCTTCAAATGTATCTTTGCCATTTGAAATGACAGCGTTGCTGCACCACCATACCATCCACCGTTGTCGTCATCGTCATCCACCTTCGAGACCGGGAGTCACATTCGGAGTCGGAGTTTTGGGATATATATTCCCGCGATGCGGCAAACTGACAGCCGCTTGACAGGTCGTGTCAAAGTAATGAATCCACCGCATTGAGCAGACACTTTTACAACTAGCCTGGATCTGGATCTGCATGTGCCTAGCATAGATGTATCTATATCCACACGTCTAGGGGTTTCGAAGAGAAATCGCTTCAGTTTAGCGCCGGCGGCTGAAGTGACTAATTACGACCCCGGATGATTTATTTAGCAGATGCCGCGACCCGACCTGTTTTGTCTTTTAAACGGCCGTGTAAGTGCCCCATGATCCCAAGTGCCCCACATGCCACATGACACTTCAATCACATCCTACTTAATTGCTGTGTCAGTAGATGGATATATATATATATATACTATATATATTCGATCTTCGAACTCGATCGCTGTAGCTGATCGATGCGACTTTCATAATTTGTTTGAACGAACAATGGTTAAATTTATACAGCTACTGGCCAGCAGACCGGTTCTCTAAATTTATCACATTATTTTAGCCCTCAAAGTGAACCAGTTCAAATGCAAATTTCACTTCGAATATTTATTTAATTGAGCATGTGTTTGATTTGGCGAATTGAATTGCACTTAAATCACTTAACGGCTATAATATTTAATCACACATTAGCGTTCGCAAAGATTAGCAAATCTGCAAATCAGCAAATACTCTTGTCACTTCCACCCGCCGCAAAGTGTTTAGTCACAGATTCGGTTCAGTCTTTTATTCGAACTTCAACTTCATCCAAAGTAGTGGGCATTCGAAATACTCAACGGGCCATTCATTAAACTCTCAGTTTCAATTTCACAGTCGTCAGCTCGTTTTGGGTTCTGCTGCTGCTTTTGCTTCTGTTTTTTATTTTTTTATTTATTTTTTGCCCCGAGTGCCGTCAGCTTTTGAGGCTTTTTTCTTTTTGGCTTGTAAGCAAATAAATTTATGTGTTCACTTTTGAATGCGACATTTTATCGGATCATATTTAATGGGCGCTGTTAGGGAGTCCAAAGAAGGAGGCCTCGACAAAAGGGACATTAAACGCCGAATGCCCACCGATTCGGAGACAAATTTGAACATTCAATTCGAATGGAATACCTGTGTCAGTTTGAATGACATTTTTTTGGATGGCAAATTCAAATTTATATCCTAATTAAGTGTTAAAACTTTCTGAATTAAATTTGATTTTATATAAGCAAACAAACTATTCGCCCAACCATTTCCACAGACAATTAAAAATAGGATACACATTGAATTACATTTCGAAAACATTTTATGAGACAACCGAAACCAGAAAACAAGTCAAAACATTGTATTTAGCTCAATTGAGCAGACAGTAAATGCATTTTGTCCGATTCCAACTAACTTTTCAACAGAATCGAAAACACATGCACCGGATCCCAAAACTGAGAAAACCAAAAACCCAACCACTGGGTGTCCAGTTCCTCGGGCTCCGCATGTGGTCCCCGAGAACATTGTGTCCAAATAGAATTGTTGGCAAACAAAGGCAAATTACACGATGCTATTAGAAGCGATGCGAACAAAGGGCCGACGGCGAAGCGCCGTACATGTGGCGATGGTGACCAAGACGTGCCACACAGTCCTCCGTCTGCCACAGTCTTCCCAGTCCATTGCCCATAAATCGGAAAAGTGCAGCACTTCGGGGATCCCGATGCGATGTCCCCCGACTCCTCCAGCAGATCGAGTTAAGCGCAGGCATATTTCGCAACAATAATGTGGCTTGAAATATCACTGGGCGAGCGAAAGGTCAGTCGTAGGCTTAGGGCCTAAGTACCACGGGACCTGTGGCCCCCCGGCTGACAAATCGCTGCAAGCGAGGCTCCGCTGTAGGCCACAGTACAAGTTCGGAAGCATGGACGGGGCTCGGTACACGGTACCCATGGTACACGATCAAATGACGACGCGACTTCAGCTTCAACTTCAACTTCGACTCCAACTTCGATGGTGGTCTCCCGCTCCTCGAGTCGACAAATTCACAAATTTATTGCGCCATTGTTCGGATTATATGACTTATGAACAGGCTTTACGATGCACGGCCAAAAAAAAAAAACACATTTAGGATCTTCAAAACGAAGTTATGAAACTTCATGAAATATGCATAAGAAATCTTCAACGATTAACATTCTTTTTTAAGTTAACCACTTCAACATCACACAGTTTTCGCGCAGAAGATTCTCAGACTGTTTTTGATTTTGGCTCAGTGTAGGGCCCATGTCTCCCCAAAAAATACCGAAGCTTATTCACGACCGAGTTCACTTACCGGATTGGCGTAGAACGGCGGCTGATCCGCCGCAATCCCGGAGAGGTAGGCGGACATGCCCTCCGGATAGACGCCGAGCGGAACTCCGCCGGCGGCGGCTAGTCGCTGGTAGTTGAGCATGTCGTACTGGCAGGAGCAGATCGTCTGGCCGCTGACCGGATCCGTGTAGATGGTGCGACCCGTATCACAGCAGCGGTTGGGCGGGTTGCCCGCTCCGGGCGCCGGTGCTCCTCCGGTAACGGAGGAGTGTGGTCCCGGTGGCGGGGCGCCCACCAGCGAGAGGGCGGGCAGGCCGGCGGATGGGCCGCACGGCGAGGTGGAGCGAGCGCCCGGCGGCACCGTCGAGGTCACCATGCCACTGTGTCCTGGCCCGGCGATTCCCGGTGCACTCAGCGGCTGGGCGGCGGGACAGGCGAGCGTGGGCAGCGTCGAGGGCGGACTCTGCGGAGCGTTGGTTGGAGGCGTGTTGGGCGACGAGGTGGCAAGGTGAGTTGAAACGGCATTCTGCAAGTGAAGTGGAAGACAACAAGGTTGAGTGCATTTGCTTAACGGAGCTAACAAGCGTTTGCTACTAAAAATAGCTGTCCGAGTTGATTATGAACAATATGTTGTATAAAAAGTAAGCAAATTGAAAGTAAACTAATAAATAAATGTTATAAATTTTACTCCTTTAATTGCTTATAATAAAATGCTATAAGCTCTCTTTCCAAAACGAAACTTTTTTAGAAAAATGTTCTCCATCTTTGAAGTTAAGTTCAGTAAATTGATTATCCGACTTTGATCTTCTCCAATCCGTTTCTCGAGTTTATGGCGGCCATTAAGGCGCTGCTTCTTGCGCTGGATAAAAAGCCCCAATAGACGGTCTACTGTACCGCGCTACCAGCTGGCACTAAAACTTAATTAAAAACGTAGCCCCTTATCAGTGCGATAAGCGCGTCTCTTCAGTGGGATGGGTTGTGGGCTGTCCACGGGCCCTTCAGAACTGCAGAGCCTCGGAACCCCAGAGCTGGGATCCCAACCGATGGATTCTTCCCCCTCTCCCTACCCTCTCCATTCTCTCCACACTCGAAAACCCCTTTCCCCTGCGATCCGGCGATCTTCAAAGTGGGGCCGCCATTACCAACAAATCATGTTTTCGATTGACAACATTGATTTAAATTACACAGCCGATTGCTGCCAACGACGACAGCGGCAACAGCAACAACACCGACAAGCTGCAACAACGTCCTAAGAGCAATTTGATTGTAAGTTGTCCAATGACTGCCTGGATCGGTCCTCTATATGGTATGGTATGGTATGGTATAGCATGGTATATAGTGTGCTTGTGTGTGCACATAAGCCTATCGCGCACTTTTGTCAACACTTTTAGTCAACTGCAACAACTGCAAGAGCAACAACTGCAACAACTTCAGTGGACAAGAGCAACGTACACATTCGCACACATGCGACATGGGGTAAAGAAACAAGTTTCAGGTTTGTTTATCGCTGCCTCCTTGGTTAACTTCTCCACTTCTTGGGGCTTCGGGGCTTGGGGCCGCTCTTCCCGTTTAACATTTTACAAATGATCCGAGGCGTAAGATACGATTTTTATCGCAGGCCGGCGGTCACAGTGCCGCATGTTGTATCATCCGTCGTGATTGATACCGCCGCAATGTTGCCGCTGATGTTGCAGTTGGGTGTTGCGTCTCGTGCTTTCATCAAGTGACAACTCAAGTGGCCCTATGCGATTAAAAATTAATTCCCGGTGTTTGCCGGATGGCTGGATGGATCGACAATACTCGTACGCTTTCTTATCAATGCGTCTCTTTGAATCAGCCGCCGATGATTATCGACTATCTATGGCTACACAGGCTATAACTATAACACAACAAATATCTCAACTCGAAGTGGACGTTCTGCGGCTAAAGTAAATTATTTTCGGGTAGCCATTATGATGGCGATGGCAGTGTATAGAGTGACAGCCATTCATGTTTGTTTAAAGAGCATTTAATATTTCCGATATTCCGTTTCAGCTTTCGAGTTGCGCCACAAGTTGCTTTTACATATATGAAAATATATGAATATGCTCGAGTGTCGAGTGCAAGCGATTAAATTTTTGGAGCAGGGATAGCATATTAAATGGGGGATCGAGTTACCACTGAGGGGATTATTATGGCTAAAATCCTATTGGACACTCAAGTGTGACTGAGCATGATGTGCGGTGACCTTGCCAGCTTGGTTAACAACCAAAGACATAGATGCAAAGTGAGATTTTCCGAATTGGCAGACGCTTTTTGTAGCACACTTGTGGTCCTGACATTTTCAATCTGTTTTATTTTTAAATCCATGTCTTCCGTTTGCCAAATCAAAATGCTAAGGTATTCGAACCCAGAGTAATCCCACTGTTTCTGCTTTTATCTACATGTGTTGCACTGATTTGCCTCGCCGCTGAACGGGTTTTCAATCTAATTGCCACTATCCAAATGCCAGACAAGCTAAAACGCAGCGATTAGCGGGCCCATCTTACAAGTAATAAAAAATGGAAAAAAACAAATCGATATACGCACCATTACTAAACAGATACCGGTTTCATTACTGTGCACTGTCATTTAATATTAATTTTTGCTTTTAACTAAAACTATAAAGCAAATCTTAGAGTTACGATGCACCGATGGACTCGCGCACTGAACCGACGTATGTGTATCTGATAGATTTATAATCCGATTGAAGTGATTGTGATTGTGCGATCTGTGATTGATCCGAACTAGTTTTTATGTTGATTTTGGATCCGGCTTGCGAGCTATTTCAGTGTTTACTTTCTTTGGGCTGTGTTTATATTTTTTGTATGTTATTGGTTTCGTTGCACTGCGTTGGTAGCACTTGCCGACGGCTGCAAGGAGCTGGCCAACTCGAGTTAGTTGGCCAACACAGGCGCTACTGGGCACCGTAAATCCGTTAAATCCGACGGGCGGCTCGACGAGAATCGGTTGTGAGTCGTTTAAATTGGTCGAATTGGTAAAATCGGTATGCGGGAGGAGCAGCTCTATCCGGAGGATGCGAAAACGAAGCACGAATGAACCAGAGGCGGCGGCAGCAAATAGTAGTATCTGGGTGTGAATCTGATTCTGTTTCTGAATCTGGGTACTGAATTTGAATCCAGCTCGCAGAACGACGGCGAGCGGCGGGCAGAGAGCACTATATTCACACTGCGGCACTGGCACTGCGGCGGACACGAACGATACGAACAATCTGCGTAACAGTCAAAAGTAGACTAACATGAGTTTCTTGAGCAACTACAAAGTGTACGACAAATGGGAATTACACGACAACCGACAATCGAAAAACAGCGCAGCAACAACAAGAACAGGCCCACGCACCACCACAACGATACATAGTGCCGCGTCGCGTGTGTATGTGTGAGCGAGAGAGCGCACAAACGGGTTTCTCCCCTCATTTTTACTCGCACCTTCGGTGGTGTGCGTGCGCTCTCTTTGCTCTTTTTGAGAGCGGCCCAGTATCTGGACGCTGGTGTGCGTGCGAAAAGTATCTGTGTGCGCTGGAAAAAGTAGCAAACGAGGCGGCACGACGACACACGAACGGCAACAACGGCAATAATGATTATCATTATAAGTGGGCTGGCGCTCCGGCTGTGTGTGGCACTCAGGGGATTGGGATTGGAATCGGCATCGGAATCGGTATGGTACGGTAGATACCCCTCAACCCCCTGCCGCACCAGAGCCACCAAGCTCGCTGCAAGTGCGAGCGAGACGCAGCAAACCAGTTGGTTAAGGGGGGTGGGTGCAACAAAAAAAGTATCTACCGCCGGTGTGACCATAAATAAAGTATCTGCCAGCTGCGGCCGGGCGAGAGCGGGATGGCTATAGCCGCTGCGCCGTTGGTCACGAATCGCATCCAAGCGGCAGCGACAGCGGCAGTATCGCAACTTGCTCGCGTTGGCTGTCGTCTTGCTGGCGTGCGAGCGAGATGGCATATGAGCAGCAGCAGCAGCGGCGGCAAGAAGCAGCAGCAGCAGCAGCAACACCGAGAGCGGCAGAACATGAAAAAATTAACTTAACAACTAGAAAAATGGCTGTTATTGCGTGTTGTTGTAAATGCCGATGTATGTATTTGTAGGTGTTGTTGTTGTCGGCGATGATGTTGCTGCTGTTGCTGTTGCAACGCTGCTACTTGCTGCTGCTGCCGCAGTTGCTGTTGCTGCTGCTGCTGCTGCTGCCGTGGGTGTTGCTCCGTGTAGTTGTTGCCATAAACAACGCAACAACAACAACAACAACAACACGAATGTCGCGACGTATGAAAGCAAAGTGTTTACGCTCGCTTCTCGCTTTTCGCCGCTGATGAAAAAAGAAAAGCCTGATGAACATGAACGACGAGACTCGTGAAGAGGTTGGGCCAAACGCGATGGGTAATGTTTTATCATCCGCCTCTGCCGCAGTCGCTGCTACGGCCGTTCCCCTCCAGAAACCACCTCCCCCCAACCCAACCCCCTGCACCGCCCCTCTTGACCGCTTTGGCTCTTTGGCTGGATTGGTGGCATCTTTCGCGCTGCTCCAGCAAAAACAGAAAAAAACAAAAAATCAAAAGAAAAAACGAGAAGAACAAAAATCGCCACCGCAGCTGCCGTCGCAGCTTTTGCCGCTACAACATACGCTCTTACATTTTATTATGTAGGTATTTGTTTTTTGTTTTTTGTTTTTCGTACTTCGCTTTTCGTTTTTGCCGTGGCGTTTCTTTAACTTTTTCTAATTAATTGAAACGCCACTCGAGAGGAGTGACGGCAGCTGCTAGAGCGGGATGGCGTCTATGTGCTACATATGTATCTGAGTACTGAGCACATTCGAAAGCTACTTTGTCGTTCCTGGCAATCGGTGGTTATCCCTGCCCCTGCCCCTGCTATTGCCACACCCACCCCACATCTACCGCCCCCACCTTAGCTGTGTGTCGCACACGCAGTAAACAAATTCTTACAACATTTAAATGAAGTCACCATCGCCGGAGCAGCAGCTTTATCCTTTTCCATTGCTCCGACATTAACGATTAGTTTCTCGATAGTCATTTATTTGGGCGGTTTTCCTTGCCACGGGGAAAACGGTTCGCAAGTTTTCATGAAAATTAATGGATTGATAGTGCCAGAATAAATGTTTAACCAACCACCGTTTTAAGGTCACTAACATGGGGTTACTAGTTTCATTTTCTGAAATTTCACATTTGTCTTGAATGACTTTAATATTTTCAACCAAAAAGATATGTGTTAGAATATCCCAAATTATTAATATAATTTTTTTTCATTTATGTAATATTATATCAATAAATATTATAATATTATAAATATTTGGTAAATACTTTTAAAGTAATTTAGACAATAAAATCAATTGAAAGAAACTATCAATTGTTATCAAAAAAATATGTCTTAACATTTTTGTTTGTAAAAATTGTGTTATTTATTTATTATTATTTTTTTTTTAATTTTTATTTTCTCCCAATATATTCAAAAACTTAAGCTTTCAAAATTTTTATATAAAATAAAAATATTTCATGCTTCTTAAATGCCAAACCGAATTTTGATCACTCAAAAGGCAAAGCTTATTAAGAAAAAGAAAATGGTGTTTCCTGGTTAACCCACTTGAAGTGACTTTTACGATCCGTATCTGTATCTGGCATCAGTATCTTCCTTTTAATTCGGAGCGACATTAATTGGCTCGCGAGCAACAAATTCAGATCACGTTAACCCATTGGCGCGCCTACAAAATTGCCGTCGCCTTCTGTGCAGAAGCACAGCAACAACAACAACAGCAGTAGCAGCAACAACTGCAACAACAAGACGACAACCGCAGCAGCAAGTTCTCCCATGGGCGGGGAAAATGGTGGAAAAAAGGGGGATCCGCAAGTAGCAACCTTTTTCGAGGCGGGCTCACTGGCGCTAAGCGAGCGAGAGAGAGAGAGAAAGAGTGCGCCCAGAAAGAGTGAGACAGAGTGCACGGAAAAGTTGCCCCAAATGGCCGCAAGCAAAAGCGGGAGGGCAAGATGATGCCAAAGCCAACTCCCCGAAAAAGTGCCCCCCTCCGCCCAACACCCTCTCGAAACATCCCCAAGCCCATACCCACCATGGTCGTTAGTCGCAGTCGATCCAAATCCAGAAACAACGCCAGTCTTTGTTTAACGATTTTTATATTTCGAACACGAGATATATTTGTATCCTTTGTACTTTGCTTGTTGCCACAGAGTACGAGTATCTGTGTGTCGAGCCATGTAGTTGTATCTGTAGTCGTACGGCTTGTATTGATGGCTTCGCCTCGCTTCGTTGGGCTTCGTATCTTGGGGATATGTAGCTACCACCCCCCCTCCCCCCTTCCCCTTCACGAGCAACGAATGTATCTCTTCTTGTTTGCAGATAGCTCGTCGAGAGCTGCGGAGCAAAAGACCAGGCCAAGCCAGACCAGACCAGGCCAATGATGATTGTGAGTCGAGAGCGCCAAGCCGAGCCGAGCCAAGCCAAGTCAAGCACACCATTTTTGCCCGTATCTATGTATCTTTGTATCTGGAAGCGCGTGTTGCGGTGCGGAGTGCGTACGCGAGTACTCTGGTACGCTAGTACGCGTCTCTACAAACGTCGACATGAATTTTAATCTAATAGATACAAATGAAAAGGTGTTTGTGTGCTCCGCTCCGGTGTAATCGCTTTGACTCGCCGGGCTTTTTGGGGCGTATAGTTGCGGTCGGGCGCAGTGCGGGTATTGATTCGTTTTTAGCCTTCGGTTTGGGGATTTTATTGCCTTCCCCCCAGTTGCCATCTCCACACTCCCCAGCACTCCCATTATTTCCCATTTCCCGCAGGACTTATCTTGGGAGTTCCCTTGAGCTTGCGGTTATGCCTGCTGGCGCGTCTGCTGGATTTTGCCTCTTTATACAATGTTTTTGATTGATTTTCTTCGAGGAGGTCTACTGAAGAGCAGTGAAAACTTGTATTAAGTACCGAAATTGGGGATTCTTATTGCAAGAAAGTAGTGAGTGGGTGGGTGTGTGTGGGGTTCAGGGACTTCAGACACTTGTTCTGAAATATAATGGTAGATAAAAGGAACTTTGATTGGTTTTAATGTAACCAATATGGAGTTGTTAGAAAATTAAAGCTTTTGGGGATTTAGAAATTAGCTAGAAAAAGGGAAATGTTTAAGATTCAACTTAAAATATATTGGTAGTTACATTAAGTTCATTGGGTTGCAAGGCAAAATTACTTATGGAAATATAGATCCTCAATAAATATTTAGCAAATTAATTAATTGTTGCTGAATGAGAATTCTTTAAAACTTAAAGTTTAAAATGAAAAGTGACGAAAAATTTATCAAAAAAGGTAAATGAATATTATTATTGTAATTTATCATATTTATATGATGTAGTAGAACATAAATCTGTGGGAGGAGCAATGGACAAGCGCCTGCCGTCTTGACGATTACACGGCTGCAACTCGAGATGTTGCAAGTGGCAAGTGGGCCAAGATGCAGCCAACCAGCTAACCGACCAACCAGCCATTAATGAACGAAGACAAAAGTGCTACAAAGGAGTGCTCTTCTCTATCTGGGAGTCTGAATCGGAGGAGCTGCAGTTTTCAGATGGGGTGATGGGCGGGCGGGGGGCATGGAGCTCATCCACGTATCCACGAGTGCCTGTGTATCTGTGGATAGGAGGTGCACATTCATATATCTGCAGTGGTACCTGTATGCACCCCGGGGCAGGGTTTAATGCTCGGAGTGTAGCAAACAAACCAGATAGATACCGATGCTCTCCATATAGCGAACAGAATACGGCATTCACCATACAGCATACAGCCATCATCGACATGCGATGAACATGGAACAAGTTGTACACAGATAATCATAAATAAACGAGGCACCAGCGACGAAAAAGTCCGAAAGGTACGAGAATCCGAAGACACGACAGTGAGAGAGAGGACCAGATACGAAAGCTGGCCAAAAGATACTTTCGGGGGGGATGGATGGTGGCGGTGACTCTACGATTTTTTCTACTTTTTTCTACAGCAGCAGCGGCAGGAGCAGGAGCAGGAGCAGAGCGAGCGAGCACGAGCGCCGGAGCCACTAGCGCCAGTTGGGGGTTCGATTGGCACATCCACATGCACAGATACAGATACATCCTTCTCCGAAGCTTCAGCTAGAGCCACATCCCTGTTGGCAATCGTAGAAACACGGAGAACACAGAAACACAGGCAGCCAGATAAAAAGATACTTTTGCACGGCGACACTTGGCTCTGGCTGGCTCTTGGCCAGAACGAGAAGGACTATAGGCCACTTGGGAATTGTGCCCGCTCGTTGAAATCAATTTCGCCAACCTAATTAGAAAGAGCGCTCATCAAAAATAATAAGGGTTAAGCTTAGTAGAATGGCCAATTAGATCAAACTTTTCAGATTCTTTTTCCTTTTCCTTTTTTTTTTGTTTTTTGTGTCTGAGCGCCGCAAAGCGTAATTAAATTTAAAAGGGCAGCAACTTCTTCCCAAGCCCCAAAAACCCATTTTCTTTACATTTTGTTATTTTTGGATGGGCTGTGGTTGGATGTACACGTAATAAATTTAATCATAAACCGAAATAAGCGCGTTTAACCACGCTATCTTTTTATTCGTTCAGGGGCGCGTGCAGGTCCCGAAAAAGTTTTTGGGAGAAAGTATTTCAAAGGGGGTGGTGGCTTAGAGCCATAGATACAGAAATATCTATATCCCCAAAGGGGCAGCAGTGTGAGCAGTGGCAAAGAGACCGAACAAAATTGTAACTGATGTTTCTGTGTTTTTTCGGCCGTCTGTTGCCACCTACCAAAAAAAAAGAAAGAAAGATGTGCACCCCTCTCGCTCCCTCTCTTGGCCAGATTTCAATGTTGCTACTTCATTTTTATCGCGTTAAGAGAATATTGGACATGTGTGGCTGGCCCCTTGCCCCCTCAAAATCCGCTCCCCCTCCCCCTGCACACAAAAAACCTAAAAAAAGAAAACCCCACCAGTTTTGGCCATAAAACATTCTACATAGATTGCTACCTTTGGCAACTTTTCCTCCTGGCGGTTTTATCGTTTTTTGTTAAGCTTAAGTGTTTATCTTGGCTCTTTTCATTCGACTTTTTCGCTCGTATCTAACAGTTGTTGTATCCATCGTGTTGTTGCACTCGCTTCAACATGCACAGGGCGTGGCTTACGGTCAGCGAAAATGGTATGGAATGGATTGGAATGGCATGGCATGGCTGGGATGGGCTGGACTGGGCTGGGAAAACGGGTAACGGAAAACGGAAAAACGGAAAAATAATGCCGCTCCTAGGGGAAGGCTATAGCCGACTCTGTATATACTCGCTCGCTCGCACAAGGGGGTTGCCCACGTACCGCCGCTTCTTGCTTTCTGCTTCGTTTTTTTCAGCTTTTTCCGCTTTCATTCCGCCATGCAGTAGCTGCAGTTGCTGCAGGCGTCGCAGGACCTCCGAGGATTCGGCAGAGGGATGGCCGCGGTGGAATGTATCCGAGGGATGCGACTGTGGCATCTCGAGGATGCGGCATTGTGAGGCGCCGCTGCCTAGCTGCATTGTCATCGTATGCCGTGCAGTTGTCGGCTATGAAACCACTCGGACATTACGCAACACGGCAAATTGGTAGTACGACTAGCTGGTATTTGCAACCCATCCAAGCTGGCTGTTTCCATCGATTTTATGTGCCAGCAACGCAAAAGTAATGCCACTTGACTTGTCATGACTCAACATAAATTTAAGGTAAAAGTTAGGAGGTAGTTGCTTCTGTTTGTTTACAAGATTCTAACCCTATGATCTACATGATTTGTCCTTAAAGTGAAAGTATCTATTCTTACCATTTTATGTTATCCCTTAAAACTATGAGATATCATCTCCAATCTTATCTCAACAGATCCATTTGATAGCCTGCAGATATGAAACACTCTCAAACTGCATATTACTCTAATTTCTTATCATTTGGTTACTCCAATTAAGCGTGGCGACAATTGCGCCAGATTGTCAATATCGCCTTTCATAAACCAATAAAAACGAATAGCTTAATGGGATCCGTCGAAGTTCCGCCTCACTGTGGGCGATAAAGTGGAAGATTTACTTTTTAATAGACTGCTCCGGAGTGGTCCGGACTCCGGAGCTCTTTAGCAACGCCAATTGACAGCGCCGCAAAGATTTTAATTTCACATGTTGACTGCGGACTTTGTTTATTTTATGAACTTTATTAACGCTCTCGCACGTTAACGGCTTCACGCCGACCAGGGAGTTTCTGCCCAAGGAGTACGGGCTTCGGAGTACGAAGTACCCAGTCTACCCAGTCTAATATTAATAACAAGCTTGAACCTAATTCCTTATGATAAATGATATAAGTCAACAACCCTCGACTTGTGCGCGATGCTCCCCCATTTTCGCTTCTGTTACCACAATCGCAGTCGTTTTTCCCGCTGCTGAGCAAAAGGAGGAGGAGGATAAATTCCGGGGGAGATGGGCGAAAAACCAAGTGGGGAAGTCGGGCGGGCAGACAAGGAGAATTTCATTTACACGCGGCGGGATAATGTTCTGATGATGGCATGTTTTTTTGCATACAAAGTATGCAAACGCAAAGAAGCGGAAAATATTTATGAAATTGCCGCAGAACTGGCAAGCGAGTGTCGTAAAAAGTTGGAAAATTAGATTTTTTCTGTGTTATACACAAGGCCGAGGGCTTTCCACCCCCGAAAAAAAAAATGAACTGAGATGTGGGTAGATCACAATGATGGGGAAAGTTAGGGGGGCGGATATTTATACTACGTTAAATATTTGCCAACACTCAACGGAAGCATAACAACTCAACTTGAGCCGAGGATTCTCAGTCGAGAATGCTGCTGAGTGGACATACTGGAGTTTATTACTGGGTGGAAACTTAAGTTTTAAAGCCCATTTCACTTAACACTTCGCACTCGTTGACTTCTGACCAATTCCGGGCCACGGTTTAGGCCATTTCGTAATCTCGAAAGCGTTCTCTAGCCAGGTGTTTTTTGGGCCTATACGCAATGCAAAATAATGTTGGATATTATTATCGCATCGCTGCCATCATCATCACCAAACGCTGCGATTCATAATCGGATTAACTGCGGTGGGCATGGGCACTACTACTGCACACACAATATTCCCTGAATTTATGTAGACCCATAAATCGTTGTGGAGTTTTTGATTGGGCGCTCTGCGCGGAATGGAAATTCCGTAGAAGAAAAGAAAGGCCCTAATCTAATGTGCATTTTATTCGGAAAACTCATTTACAGTTGGCTCACAATGGACTTTCCACATCTCAGGTATACTTTATTTCGAATTTGGTCGAGTGAGTTATGTGTCGATGGATTCTTCTTTCAGACTGGCTAAAAGTATTCAAATCGGGACAATCTATTACATCTTATAATGTTTATAAATTAAATTAAATTTTAATTCAGATTTTCCAACGTGCTTCAAAGGAAACCTGATCAAAAGAGAGCTTGCATCATTATATCTTAAAGTTATGTTTAATCTTTGGAATTTCCTTAGCCATATAACAATATGAAATAAGCAAAGTTTGCCTGGCTATTTGATTTGTTTGGTAATACAGCAATCACTCACTGGGTAAATGTTGTGTTTGGAAAGTGGTAAACTCTGATTGTCACAGTAAGTACACAAATATAAAAAGGTCAAACTGACAGGCAGCTCTGTTTAATGAAGTTTTAATGAAACCAAGTGGAAGACATATCATCTGATTGGATGTGGCAATGATGCCTTTCTGGCCATTCTCATGAGGCGTTACTTTTGTTTTGGGCTGGCAAACAAACGTTTATCACCTCGCCTATTTGCCTTCACTTATCGTCGAGTACACACTGTACCTTAGATGTCGTGTTAATGTGCGTAAGTGTGATTTGGATTGTGCTTTGGTGCCCCCAAGTAAATATTCGTGTATTTCAAATAAACGACAATGGCATCTGCCGATTGTCTCGCCTTCAAGTGCGCAAGGCCCTTTCAAAATAACTCCCATATATAGAGCCAGACCGAAAACAACCCATTTGGAGATGCCATACCATACCATCCCATACCATATACCACTCTTTGCACATTCACATTCGGCCTCGCACTTGGCTATTTAACGTGTTTTCATAATTGATTGCTAAACTGTTTTGTTTAGACCTTTGCATATATTTTTATGCAAATAATTACGGGCGAGCACATAATAGCTTTGGTTCCTCCATTTCGTTGGTGGTTGGTTGCTCCGTTTCTGGTGCGGATTGCGGGGATTTTGGCATACGGGATTGGGAACTGGCTGGGATGCATGCTCACTTTGTTTGCGAACATTTGGTTTTGTCATTAAAATATTTTTGGTTTTGTTCGCATTTCGACGCAGTCCTTATCACAATGTGCTTTGCTCTCTTTGGATCCTTTATTTTTGCTTTAATTTTATTTTTTGCCATGCGAGCACATATTTTATTTCATATTATTTTCAACTTTTTGGCGCTTTTCTATTTTAATTTCGAGGAGGCAGTGCCGTGCCGAGTTTAATTATGCTGCAGCCAGCATATATATTTTGTGTCTCGTCTCACTTTTTGTCTAATGATTAACAATAACGCAGTCTCTTTCAGAGACAACCAGGCTGTCAGGATACACAGGATGCGGTACATCTGCATGTGTGCATATTTATATTAAAAAAGTTTCCAACAATAAGCCATTATCTATGCTTATTACATATTATGCTGCGACTGCTGCTGCTCCAAGAAAGGAATTTCAATTGGCCAAAAGGAGGGAGAGGAAGTGGCTGGAAAGGTTCTTCCTGCATTAAATTAGCTTTATATATGTATATATAAAAGAATGTGTTTATATAGGCAGGACATCTTTGTGAGAATTTGCGATTCGTCAGGTGCTGCAAAGGTGCTAGAAATCCCGCGGACAAGTGAAAAGGACGAGCTGCATTCTGTTTTCCGGGCGAACAAGTCTTTCGAAGGCAAATCCGCTTACAATAATTAAAAAGTTGCAAATTTAAGCATTAACTCGGCGAGTGCGTAAATATGGCCAAAACGTAAGCGGATTTCGCATTAACTGCAGACAATCGGCAAAACAAACTGTCCGTCGGTGGTCCATCACCTAGGACTCACTTCCTCATCCCGCAGGATGGCAGATGGAAATTAGAATGGGCCTGGCAACGAATGGAATGGCAAAAGAGACATCACTAGCAACATTGCAATTATTAAACGGATGAAAACAAACAATGTCCGGACAATAGGGGAAGTGACGGTGACAGGCGACGGCAAATAATGGACGACTGAACGAGGATACAAAGGGGCCAGGATTTGGCGGAAAAGTGGGAAAAACTCGCATATTGTCCGGGGCGAGGTGTAAAACCCATGAAATGAGCAAATTTTTAATCTCCAGCGATCGCTGTGAATGAAACAACCTGGGCTGACACTTTGACTGCTCCCGATAATCACGGCATTAAGGCATTATTCCGAGCTGCAGGTTTTTAATCAATCTCTGTAATACAGATGGGAAATTTCATCTTGGGAATATATTCGATTAAAAAGCGAAATAATATTCACATAATATCTGACTTATTCTATATTTTTTATTTAACAGAAACGATCAACATTTTCTTTCTATCAACAGACAGGTTTATTTGTATGCATTAGTCCTCTGAAATCGGCTTTATTTGCACTAATCTTTTTATTTATTTTTTCAGACTATTTATTTCCGCTAACTGGCTGACTTATAATCAAATTCTAAAAGCAAGCTTAGTTCACATATTTCTTATATCAACACACTGTTTCATTTAATTGCATTAGTCGCCTGGTATCGGGTTTATTTACGCCCTAATGCCCGTGCCCCTTTTTTTTTATATTTTTGGGCAGAAGTTCTCAATCGTGTAGACGGCGCAAAAAGGACAATCTCACAGCTCTTTATCCTTCCTGTCGTCTGCGCCGGCAACATGTGTCTTTGCTATAGTTGAATTATGTCCTTAATAGGATTAAAGTATTTGGCAGTTGTTTTGACCTTTTTATCGCCGGCTGCCGATACAGGAATTCCGCACAACTCAAGATTTGCCTTTTGTGGTCCCTCCCCACTCGCTACTTTCCTTCACTTTTTTTTGTCAGTGGACTCAGCTCGGCAGCATCCGTGTGCCTCCTTTTTAATCTAATTAGTGCGGAAAAATTGAACAGCCCTGTTAACTAACGCCGACAATGGGAACGCCTATCCTGCGGCAGTCGAGTCGACGAGTTGACGTGACGAAGCCAATCGCATTTCCCAATCTCCGGAACGCATTACCCACCTAAAATCGGAGCAAATGCTGAATGGGCTCCTTGCAACTGCCACAGGATGTACGGGATGTGCGGATTCTGGATTGATGTTCGCATCCATGTGGCAGGAACAGAAGCCCAGGGCGTGCTTGTTGGTATTAACACTATTGGGTTTGTTAACATTGTGGGGGAAATATAATATTAGAGCGCCTGATAAGGATTAATTAAACGTGTTTTGCAACTATTTCTTTTCATATTATAATATATTTTTAATAATTATAATATATTTTCATACTATAAACTGAAAAGTTATAAACAACAGCATACAAACAATCAAATCCAATATCTTTTAATGATTATTATACTTTATATGCTAATGCAAATTTCAGAGTGAGAATATCCAGTTTTCAGGCAAATACAAATCCCAATTAAAAATGGTGGAAAGTTTACTGCCATCGTAATATTCCTCTGTTACCGAATAATCTACTTAGGCAACATTGGGTTATAAATGAATGGAAACCCATAGATTGTACACTCTACTCCCTATGTAAGCATCCGGATCTCGGCAATGACAACGAATATTTTGTAAGTACATAAATTGAGTTACGTACAAATTGGCCTGGGCGGAACCAACCCCCACCGAGGCCACCACCCCCCGTATGTATCTTGCCACCCCGATGGCGGTTTCCAATTCAAAAGTATTCCCGCTCTATAAATTCCCGCTACCCGCGGCGCAACCATAATGATCGCAGGGGATGGGTGGGGGTATGGCCTCATAAATACCACGAAGGAGGGTAGTCATACCCGAATTTGTTGCAAATACTCGTATCTGCTGGTAACGCGCAACGACAATTTGAGGATTCCAGTGAAATAATGGCCGACCATTAAGAGCGACGCCGATCCGCATTCGCATCCGGATCCGCATCCCGATCCCTCGTTCCGCTCGCCTCATTTGCCCTGACAATCATTTATTGCGATATTACGTATTCGGATTAAAAATGCCGAGGAGCTAGTTATATAATTCCATTTTTCGAATATTGCCTAGCTCATTAGCTCAGAAATTGTTTGGAAAATTGTTCAAAAATTCAAAATCGATACGAAGCTATCCTGGCACAATGAAACAAACTCATTCGACATCCAAAGATACAATAAAGTAGCATAAAAAGTATATAGTATGATTATTTCAGATACAACGTGAATCAGAAATTGTGACCTTTTTCGCCACATATTAATATAATATTATATACTTATATATTATTGCCATAAAACTCTTAAAAAATATCTTTCTGAACTGAAACATATATGTTTTTAAAATTATAAAATAATAAAATGGTATTGTTTCACTAACGAAAGTCCCATCAATTGGCAGACATTATGCATCCACTCCCACTCCTTTAATTTAGCATCATTTTGTGATTTTCAATTAGCAGCATGAGCGGATTACTCGATACGGAAGGTCGGGGCAGGGATCTCGACTCCACTCCAGACTGCCACAATTGCAGGAGCCGGCGCAGGTGCTGTTAATTTACCCCGATGCACTTCGTCCTCCTTCCTGCAACGTCCGCCATCCGGAGGACAGTTGGCATGTCTTTGGTGGGGCTGACGCGGAACACGAGTTCAACTCACCCGCAGTTCGGGAACAAGTTGCGTGTCGTAAATTTGCGTTTTGGGTTTTGCCATGCTGAAAGGAGCATGGTGAGGAGTGCAGACACTCCAGTAAGGCCAACTCCTTGGGTCTACTTGGTAGCCACTATTGAACAGGTGCGAAGCATATTTCCCGTCGACAGCTTCGACGATGCCTCAGTTTCTGGCCCAGTCAAAGCTCCTCCGCCCATCCCCCGCCAACACAGAGTCCTGAATGTTGTGTTCTTCGCTGTTGAAACAAAAGCAATTATTTTGTTTGATTTATTTCATCATTGCGTGTGCGGAGTGCTCCCTCATTTCTCGGAGTGTGGGTGTGCGTGAATTCAGGCCGAGGAGTCGCGAGGTGTAATTGCAACTTAGGCCTTTCCTTTTGGCCCCTGCGATGCGAGATAAGTGCGACCTAGACACTCAAATTATAGCTCGGTGTCTTCAGTCTCGCCATTTCGCGGCAATCGGTTTGACATAAACGGGTTCTCAGCCGAAATAATTCATTTTACTGCGAATCCACATGCACTTGTTAGTACAGTGAAAGATGTGGATACAAAGGTATAGATACATGAAGGGAAGAGATTCTAACAAAAGGTATGGGAATAATCTTTCAAAAATCATTCAAATTGCTTTATATGATATAAATTATCATATCCCTTCTATATGCACAATCAACTGACTTGCTAAGCGCAGTCTATATAGCATTTAACCCATTTTTCTCAGTGCATTTCCATGGGGAAATGTAACACGGTTATCCGTTCCATTTCTACCAACCGAACTTTGTTATTACATCGAAAAAACCAGGCAGGTACATAAATTGCCGATGTTATCTGCTGACAATTAGGGCGGTTGGCCCCGCTGTCACTAGTTACTGTTCTGTTCTCTCTGTTACTTATTTTTTTTTTGTATCCGTATCTGACGCAAGTGCAAATGCAGATACGCATGGGTTACCTATGTCAGTACGTGACTGATCCGAATCCTTAATGTGCTACGAGTGCTCGGGGGAAACAAAGTTATGGTGGCCATATTCAAATGCCAAACATCAGACTCCAATATATGTATCTGCACTGGTGTTGTTGCGCAAATTTATAAGTAAATATTTCTGCTTTTGTTTGCTGGGGCAACCGATTACGATTGCGGCGGTAATTGTGTATTCATTATCGCTGCTGATAATGCCACGCGCTGCTATCTCCGCTCGCAATGCCATACATTAGAATTATAGATTACTTTCGCAGATGCAGGCGAAAAGCTAGCTAGCTGATAGCAAATTGAATAGAGTCCACTTTCCGGGAAAAGTAATGCCGATGGCCAGTTCAATTAGCGGATTGAACCCATCTATGGTTTTGTTTGTACAACGTTCATAAGTGAGTGTTCTCATTAGGCGGTTTTTTATTTGTATAAGGTAACAATCTCTATATGGGAAATCGAAGCCTGAAATATTGGCAAAACATATGAAATATAACTATTATGCCAAGTTAAATATTTATTAAATTTTATAAAAACGATTTTCTTTGGATATTAATATACTACAAGTCATAAACATGTTTATTTTGTTAATAATTGTTATAACCCATCCTTTTTTATCCCCACCTGTCCAAGTCCAAGTCCAGGCAGCTGTCTATTTTACCCATTCACACACTTATAATGGATTTTTTAGAACCCATAATGCTACTGTGGAAACACCTGTATAGCACCAATAAACTGGTAAAGGATTAAATATTTAACTCCCCAACAGAGACATTAAGGAATTTCAAAGGCGAGGTTCTTAGTGTTTCCCCATCTTCGTGGGACTTCAGTGGACTCCCCACCCCCAAAAAACGGCGGCTGTGGAAATTATGAGGCGCGGCGGGTGGTTTATCTGTATCGGCGAGATACAGATACAAAGGGCGTCAATAGCCAGACTTGCAGACACCCAGTGGCAGACAGACGCCTAAATGGCTTCCAAATTAATTATTTACGCATTTGAATTGAGGCATTCAGTTAAGAACTGATTTCGAAATGGCTGGCGCGAGCAGCGGGTTGCCGCGTGCCGAATTACGGATACGATCCGGCACCAAGTCTTCGCTTCCATCTTTCAGCCGCCCCGGGTGCCCGGCCTTAATTTACCAATCAAAAACTCGTAATTAACCTAATAAGCCGGGGCGAGAGCGGCGCGTTAAGTCGCGTGCCCCACGATCCGGGAATGTGTTCCTCCTTCTCATCCTCACTTCACTCCTACCCTTTCACGCGGACGAGGAGAAGCCCTCGTTT
The DNA here is from genome assembly GCF_004382195.2 of Drosophila sechellia. Classification (NCBI taxonomy): domain Eukaryota; kingdom Metazoa; phylum Arthropoda; class Insecta; order Diptera; family Drosophilidae; genus Drosophila; species Drosophila sechellia. The sequence continues at coordinate 12,381,416 of NC_045951.1, read as the reverse complement.
GCTGGATAGGAGGAGGCTCGTCATCTTTGGATTTACTGACGCAACTCGCTTGGGTACAAATTATGGCGTTTACTGTCAACTACCGACTAAATTGAAAACGCAGTCATCGGCGCATGCGGGCAGTGCAAACATGGAGGTGGTGCTTTTTCCAAGTACCCGCTTACACTTGGAGAAAAATCGAAGCCCATCTCGCATCAAATACCAGAAAAAGAAGAACAGTGCTTACAAAGATTGCCAAAGATTGAAAATAACAATGAGCTTCAGCTAACAATAAACTATTAGCCATCAATGCAAGTCTTCTCCATAGATTTTTAAAATTTAAAAACCATTATCCTTTTTTGTTTGAGTGCATACAGCTGGTCTTTGTATCTGTCAACCGTAAAATTAGCACATACGGTTATATAACCATATACGAGCATCCAGACACTTTTGGGTTTGTTAAGTGATGGCTACTCGCCGTTCCGAGTTGCTTCCGGTTGGCATTTGATTCCTCCCTACCGCCGGACGTAGCTCTCCTCCATTTAAAGTTCTGTTTACATTGGCATTTTCGTGCCTACTACCGTCAATAAATTTAAGCGCTAGGCATAAACACAGATTTTTCACACAATAACCACTAAATCCCTGGCAAAACAGTCGTTTAACAAACATCGCATTAGCAGGATGGGCTAACCCCAAGCCGCTCTGTGCAAATATTTATTTAGGACTCGTTGCGGTTTTGCGCAGGCGCAGCGACCAAAATGACCCTAAGGTCGTGTGCGTTCCGAACCCAAAATGGTTAATGCAAGGACCAAATGTGCTGGTCAGGTTAAACAGATGTCGTGCCGAAGGACGAAGGACAGGCCATTGCGCATGCGGTCGGAGTAAACCGCAAATGTCCAGTAACTTTGCATGTTAAGTAATCTTAAAGGATAATAAATACACCGCGCAGAGCCTTTCAAGATGGTAACTTCAAAAATATTTTATATACATATGTAAATACTTTGGTTGCCTGTGAAGTGCGCAAGTTACATCAACTGGAAATAAGTACTATTATATATGCATTAAAATATTTAGGGCATTTTTTAATTCGTTGTTTGTACCAAAGAAAAGCTAGAGATAAATCTTATAAGCATTTCTTGTGATTTATTGGTAGGTACATACAAAAATGCCAGCTCATTAATATTTCGGTTTTGCCTATTTAACTGCCTGTCAAACTTTATTTGAAAATCACTTGGAATATATCAGAACTCAGCTATTGCAGATCAGTCAATACGTTCAACATTAGGAGGAGATAAAATATATATGCGGCAATGGCAAGACAATAAAATAATAATTCGGAGACCGGAAAAGTCCGTGACATCATAAATTATCAATAATCGCACTTTGTTTTGACAGGATGACGACTGTCGGAACTGAGCCGCATTGTTGTCCTTGCCGTATTGACACTGCCGAACACACACACACGCACAGAGCTACACACACACACATGCATACTCACACACTGAAGTTCGAAAATAAATAACTGCACAACAAGGACTAACAGGGAGGTAGAGCCATCTATTCAACTCGCATTGTCAACAGCCATGATGCGGCAACGCTCCCAAAAACCCAACCCCCAACACAAAAACCCATTCTCGGTGCCCAGAATTCTGGTCCTGCGAGGAGAGCTCGGTAAATAAGGACAAATAAATGGCAGGATGCGAGTGATACGCCAGCCAGCACTGCATTTCCTCCAGCGATGTGCGATGGTTATTGCATATGTTTCGACCACCGGGCCCGCTGCATTTTCCCACTTTTCCCCATTTTCCCACTTTTTCCACTTTTCCACTTTCCCCTGCCACACGCATTAGCCGTGACAGCGAATTTCCATCGCTCCTAAGCTATATATGGCCCGATTGGTCGTATGTCAGAGTATGTGTCCACTATTTCTCAAAGGCTCCTGGTTTTGGATCGATATTGCATTCTATAGAGACATACTTTAGATATAGCTTAGTTACTTCAATCGACTAATTCGACTTTTAAAGCTGAGTTCATGAAAATATATTTGTTAAAGATACTGAGATCAAAACTAGTTAATCAGAAGAAATATGTTATAATACGCCAAAATGCATAGGTTAATATTTTCAAAGGAAATCAGACAATTCAGCAAGCTTGCTTACCATTAAGAAAATGCCAATCCTTATAGCCAAGTTAACAAAATTCAAATATACATAATACCATTGTAAAATTGTGATTAGAATCAGATAGGAAGGCTTTTACGTAAAGATACTGAAACAAATAAAATGTATTATTTTAATAGTACGCAACAAATATTTCAACTTTCAAGCGCTCACACTTTCGGGCTTAAAATGTATTTGCTTTTAAAATATTTCAGCGCCAAACAAAGGCCAGCTAAATAGTGCTTGTTATATTCAAATTATGCATATTCATTTGGACTGGAATCTTGTAAGGGCCAAATGCTACCGCAAAGCTCGCCTGCTGCTGGCCTGAGCTACAAATTTGAATAGCTATCGGCGGCGAGTGATAAAGGGGGGCATTTACTAGCCATTAGACACACCACTAAATAAGCGAACATGCACACGTTTGCGCTCCGCAGCGGGTCAACATTATTAATATCATATTGATAAAACGCGAATAAAAACGTATATGGCCAGCCATTTGTTTCGGCCTTTCGCCCAATCGAGAAAATCGAAGCTATGAATTTTTGGGGAGCGACACAAAATCCGATACCGAAATGACAACGAAACACAGATACAACAATGCCAACAATCAGGGGAGAGCAGCAACAAAAAGCTTTTTAGTCAGCGATAACACTTGTGTATGTTTGTATTGTACACGTATTATTAAATGTCATGTTTTGTTAACGGCCTCAACAGCAACAGAATCTGAATCTGAATCCGAATCCGTATCTGAATCTGAAACCAACAACCGAAAACCGAAGCCGTTCCCAAAATTGTCAGCATCAACCTACACAGATACATTCATGCACACAAAATACAAAAGGTAACGACAACATATCGGTGTTATAGCCTGGGGTCTCGCTTTTTTGGGGCCCACTGTGCTAATGTATTTTATGGCGATCTGAAAAGGGGACAAAATAAATAGGCGTAAATTAAGCATTTCGGTTGCCACTGGTTTTTTGGGCATAACACATGTATATTATTCATAACCGAACAAATTTAAATGGCCAAATGTGTTCTCGAGCCAAAAATGCAAATGATCGGCGATTGGAGATAGTTTCGGTATCCGTCAGATAGATATACGTATGGATTATAATTGCTGTTCAGCTGTAGAGCTGTAGATATGTGGAGCGGTTGAGCTGTTCAGCTGTGGAGCTGCGGAGCTCTGGGCCACGAACAAAACACCTTAAGTGGGGTGAAGTTGTAATTGAACTACTGGAAACGGCTCCTAACTTTCCAAAGAAAACATCGTTAGAGATACATGGCGAGTAGACGAATATGGATATGGATAAGCAATGCCTCGAAAGCAGCTCCAGTTCATCTGGTCGGATCGGATGAATGACAATGAGTGAACTGGGGCGCTGAAAGTGACTTGCCATTAAACACGAAACTCTTGCAACGTCAGTTCTCATAATTGTGTTGAGAGTCAGACGTTGTTGTTGACTCTTAATGTTGTTTTCTTTGCATGCTGATTAGTTGGGCTCGGGGAATGCCCCCAAACCCGATCCGTATCCCTATATCCCCATATCCCAGACCCCATCCCCATGCCGCCACCAAAAGTCGGTGCCTCGATAGCAGAATGAATATCGTTATGGCCGCAGATATGAATGTGTACTCATACTCCTCCTCTCTACCGAACTCATATCAGCTCACAAGGCAGCGAGTGTTTTGATTAATGATGATACATGAAATTAATTTCAATTCCTACTCAGCGCGATTGTTTGCGTTTGAAATGAAAAGCCTTTTCACACCGCCGCTCCCCCTCGCATGTTCGGCTTCCAATTCTTTATTCAAAAAATGAATAAAAAAGTAAGAAAAACACTATGCGAGTACTGGTCTTTTTGTTAATACCTCTTTTCACTGCATCTGTAGTCTGCAATCGAACGGATTCCGATACCAATTCAGATACCGATTCAGATTCAGATTCGGACTCCGATTCAGATTGAGATTGAGAATACGAATCGAAGAAGTCGTGTCTGGTGTCATTAGCGCTGCATCATCCTGCTGCCAAGCACTTAAAGCCGTTGAATAAATCTCGTCAGAATGGCTTTGTTGTGCTTACATTAGCCTGCGTAATGAGCTGATTTGGCTTCGAGAATTATACTTTGCACTCCATACATCTGTACATCCATGGGCCATGGTTCGAAAACTCGCAGTCATCAATATTGTTCTACAATATTACACCGGAGATGGCACTCTACAGATGACTCTTTTATCTGCTTTCCATTCATGTTGGCTTTTCACTGAGTCAGCGATCAAGGTTATTACAGGCATTCCATCCTGGCCATCTTATAGCCATTAAAGTGTGTATAAGCCAGATGGGCATTTGCATGTCAAGCTCTTCACATAAATTAGAGGCGTATATTGACCAGTTTTAGTATACTTTTCAGTCACATATTGTGCGATTGATTAAGATGTAAGCGTAGTCCTTCTATAAATTAACTATAGTATATAAACAAATGGATAACTTTAAGATACTAAAAAGCAACACTCAACGATTCAGGTGACAAAAAACAATAATAACATAATAAACATAATAAATGAACAAAGGTTTTATGTTCTCGCCGCCATTACGTAAGCGGTGAAATAAATTATGCAAAATAATGGGCAGGGTTCTTATGAATCCCCCAATAAAGTGCAGCCAACTTACCAGGTGCATTAAACTACGACAAGCCTCCGGGGCAACCGAAACTGCCGCCACCCGATTCCCCCCCACCAAACAGGATCGTCGCATTCCACTAATGAGTGACCAGGAGGCCCAAGTCCAAGTCCGGAATTAACGACACACGCATGGGTGTACGAATGGGTAGATGTCGGGGTATTAACATACGCATGTCCGTGAGTATATAACACAAATTTAAAATGTTAACGTTTCTACAAGCTAACATTGAAAATCGTTTAGCGGCAATTACCATCAAATGTCCGCGGCTCTTTGAAGTCCACCGATGTTTGGACGCCAGTAATCCCAACTCGGCCTAAACATTTCAGGCATTCCTTTTGTCAGTGCCGCGGATCAGCGGCTCTGCCTGCAACTGCAACTCAGCTGCAGCTCTGCGCCATGAGTGCATGCACAGAAAAAAAATCTATAAGAATAATAAAGTAAACCAAACAAACATCTTACATTTAAAACAAACTAAGCTTTAATGTTATAAAATATTAGATTTAAACATTTACTGATAGTATCTTAAACTTCTTTCTGTTAATTAACTCTTTCAGAAGTAGATATTGATCGATTAATTTGCTCTTTTTTCTCTCAGTGCCCGCTCATGAACTTGTGCCTGCGCCATGCACGACTACAGTGAGCCATGTACAGTGAACACGCGCACGCGCACTAAACAAACCGGCGGCGTCTGATTCGCCATCTCGGTTCCACTCCGTTTCTGTCTCCTCCAGCTAGCTGACTAAATCCGAGGCATTAGCCGGGAAAACACGCCATGAGGCCATGCAAATCGCCTGGCAATGCAAATATATACTCGGCGAATGGGCAAACAGGCCGGATGATGAATCCAGCCGAGTGCTGCGGTGACGGGCTAGAAAAACAGCGCTGACGTTTGTTGTATTTGGACACTTGTCATTCAACGACTCGGAACCGATACGAAGATCTGAGGATGCACAGATCTCCCGATCTTCAGATCTCAAGTGCTGGCAGCCATCGATTTCTATTTGCCATCGGCAAAGGCAGATGCAAATGCACATGCAGATGCGGATTCAGATGCAAGAGCAGCAGCATCGATGCATTTGTTTGCCGAAACGCAGCCAGCAATCCGTTAAATGTGCGCAAACAGCACAGCAGTGTCGGATGTCATAATGGATCAGCCGCGATCCGCGGACAGGCGGAGTCAATATCCAAGAGCCTATCCAAATATTTGGAGTTGTTTCTCACACGATTTCCCTAATCGCACATCGGGCATCTGCGGCGGCCATCTGAGGCAGCTAGTTTCACTCCAAATGCGCTTAGACTGTTGTCAAAACAATCACAAACGGCGTCGATGGTCAATCATCAGTCGACTCGTCACTTAACTTCACTTTTCCCACTGCCAACGGCAATGGGTACTGGGCACTGGCCAAGTTGTAAGCCGTAGGTCTTTTTGCTGACACCAAAGCGGTGCGGAGAGCTAAGCCGATGAAGAAGGTGCTCCGGAGGAAGGACAAAGTCCGACAGAGTAAGCACATGTACCTTGGGCAGAATTAGGATGGACCTACAATTGGATATATATTCATATTTTAATAGATAGTCTATTTATATTTAAGAACTGCTTTAATATGCATATGCATGCAGCCACACTGCGTATGAGTAATATGTGCGTCATCTCCCCACGTTTATAAAAACATGATAGAACTCAAGCATAAAATTTAAAATATGTTAATGTTTATAGAACAATGAACAATAGTTCCCCACATCCTTATTCCTTATTAACAATGTTCCTTTTTTGCACACACCCTTTACAATTCTTGCGATTGAAACACCTGAAGGTCCACCTCATTGTGAATAATGAATCGCATTCAACCGATTGCGGATTAACGCACATGCGGCACTTTTTTGCGTGCAGCTATAGCTATCGGGCGATCGGACAAATCGAACCAACGCACAGGTGACGACCAGGCCCATTGGCAGGCAGCGCATGTCGTCGCAATTAAAAGACGCCTTCTTTGGCCGGGCGTATCTGTTGGATGGATGGATTCAGCTGGAGCTCTGGCTCTGGCTCTGACTTTGGCATGTAGGCGCAGGTGTGGCATATGTATGCAGGCGACATACCGCCAGTGCCCATAGTCATCACACCCATGACGCACGACGTCAGGCTCTCGTCAGTATCATATATATATATATGCATATATATCCATATCCATTCTGTGGGCGGAAGAGGGGTGGCCGTGAGTAAGCACGCACAATAGCCATGCAAATTCCGCGGCTTGACTACAAGCAAATTAACGGCCAAAACGGAGCCCGGGCAAAGATCAATCGCGGAATCGCTTGGGACACACATTCGACAGGGAAATGGAAGCCACCGGGTAGAACACCCACACCCACACGCTTAACACGAACGATAGATAGGCATTTCAAATTGGCGGATATGTTGTGTTGTTACTATTACTAGTAAAATATTCTATAGAACTTTAATGGCATTTATTATTGTGCAGCATTTATATGTTACATTTTCTTCAATTTAACTACATCTTCCATTCCGTTTATGCGTAAGTAGTAGTTGATATGTATCTTTGGGATCTGCATCAGTTAACCGATCTCTAGGCCACTCAACTCGGCGCCTGTGCCTATAGCATCCATAATGTCTAGCTGAAAATAAGGAGAATTATGAAACACTTTTATGTGGCCATTAGGAACGCATAAGTGCTGTCTTCCCGTAAAAGAGTAGAAATTATCGCCTGATGTTTATATGTACCATGCAGAGCATTTCCTCTTTAAAAACATCAGCAGCAGCAGCAGCTTTGCTCCGTTTTGTACGACTTTGTTCCGAGAAAAGTCGTAAAATTACTGCGTAACAACTGCAACAAGGTGTTATGAAGAAGGTGCAACTGAAGTGTCGGCACTTCCCCGGATGCCACCGGTTGGTAACAATGTTTGGGCTAATAGAAGTAAAATGGTTAATTGCCAAACGGTTGACTTGCCTTTTGCCGCTTGATTTATACAGTCCAGTTTGTTTGCCCGGGCCAGTCCAAACGTGAATAATTACCAGTGGAGGCTAGTCGAGTGGATGCTCCAAATGTCGTGGGAACGCTCTTAGAATTCATGGAGGAAAAGCCCCAGGAATGTGCAGTCCAACACCTCCACCGAGAACTAGTGCCTTTGTGCCGCTGCAGTTGCGCATTGTGCAGTTTTTTGTGTTGTGCCACATGTCACATGCACATGCACCCATACCCATCGAATTTAATTTCTAATTCGCATGCAGCCCGGCGCTGAATGTGGCCCACAGTGGCACTACAAGCGATTTGATCACTTACCTACACATGTTTTCCCTCCAAATCCGAGCTGTCGCCCTGTCGGCACGTATAACACCTTCGTCCGGGCATGGGCAGTCGATCGGGAGCGGCATTAGTGCGGACATAATGCTCCCAGTTGCCAGTTCCCAGTTAACCTCCATGGTGAACAGCAAAGGGATCACCCACATGCCCCGATCTGCGTTTCCCTTTCATTGATCTGGGAAGTGATCCGCGGCACCAAAGGTCGTATTCGTTTGTTGGGAACTAAATGGAAGTTGCTTGAATAAATTTGTAAACGGCAGTAGTAGCTATAATCCTTGGAAATGAAGCCCAAGTATCGTTTAAAAGGGCTCCTATTTATTTTCTTTCCTATCTATCTTTTCACAGCGAATCCCACTGAGATCTCCACTTAATTAGGCGGCTGAAGAACAAGTGTTTCGAGCATGTTATTGTGCGAATGCCTGAGCAGTCAGCTGAAATACTAAAATATGCACTGCGAGAATGCTTAATGCATAAGTGGAGCCGCGCAGACGTGTCTGCAGATAGCTGGATGCACTGCATCTAGGGGCCGCGGCTCGAATTGCTCACGCAAAACGCTGATAATGAGCTGGCAATTATCACTTTAGCTGCGACTCGAACACGGGGCGAAAGCACAGTTATCACTCGAGAGCGGATTCACACGGAATTACTATAGCTACGTACATATGTGATACACGAATGGCGAGAAATGCATAAAACACTATGTGCACTATTAGTAACGGTAGACTTCCAACCGAGTCCGCGGAACACCTCGTTTCGTGCCGCCAATCTGAAGAGCGTTCCAACTTGCCTCGCCTCCACTCACGGATCACGGATCTCGGATAGTGGATTGCGGATAGTGATGCCGTGGATACTGTGCAGTGGGCACGGAGCTGAGCCAAGCTCTCCATTCGCGTGCACTGGCGCTAAATTGAGCGGAGATGGAATCAGTGACATCGCCTCCAACAGTGTCGTCTCCCAGCGGAACAGACCCAGTCGGGCTAGCCGAAAAAAAAGAGAAATCTGCGGACAAAGGTGGAACTTAAGTACTCTATCAGGAACTGGTAATGAAATCTCGAGACAGCTATCAGAAATAAGTAAATATTTATTCTTAATCGGTCTAGTCATGTCCGTCCGTAGGCTTGTCCGTTCGTTTGAAAGTCGACTCTGGCCTTCCTTCTTTATTCTTTATTTGCAAGAAATTTAGGTTATATATTTATAAAATATATTAAAAATGGATTTGCCATGGAAATACAATATGTGCTATGTGAAAATGACTATACTCCCACTGGGTAGTGTATCAGTGGTCGACGTTTAATAACATGCTTCCATAAACAAGCTTGTTTATTGCCAGGCCCAAAGATGCGAAATGCGAAGGAGAAGGGCTGTGCTGGCATCTCCCACTGTGAGTGCGACTGCGAATGTTTCGGCGGGTGTGAGTTGCTTGGCTCTGCATTCAATTCTGCAGCATTTGCAAAAGTCAATAACACTGCCGCCCACAAAAAAAAAAAGAAAGAACCAAAAAATAACAAAAAACGTAAAATAAGAAGAACTCTGCGGGGGGCGGCAGGGCAAAGGGGTGGGCGGAAATGGTGAGGGGGCTGGAGCAGGGCAAGAGGAAGCTAGTGGCGAGTGCCAGTGAAATTAATAATAATAATAAGTGCTGAAACAAAACAAAATGTAAACAATTAAAATGGGCTCGGGCTTGGCGAAGCGGCGCGCCGTTGCCAATTTGCAATTCCAAGCACCGCAGAGCCATCGGTTTCAGAGGCGGAGCTGCAGTGGCAGCTGTTAAAGGGGGGCGGGGTTGTTCCCCTATTCCGCTGAGCCCCCCACCCCCCACTGTACGTGTGACATTGAGGCGCGAATCGGCGAGCGGCGACGCCAACTGTTCGCTGCTTGTTTGTAAAACAAGCGAAAGGTCACAAACTATTTATGTAGAGTGGCGACCTCTGGCGCTCAGTTTGCGCGTTCCACGCAGTTCCGTTTCCTCCAAATCAACACACACGCACATGCACTGCGAGAAATAAGTAGAAAAGTACAAAGGAACCGATTTAATGGGTAACAACCATTAAGAATTCGTTTTAAATGCTAATAGTGTTATCCAAGATATGGTTTATTATTTTGTTTTTACTTTATAATCCTGAACTTGTAATTTTGTTCTAATTTTGTTGCAAGTACTTAAGTACAAAGCAGTCGCGGGGTAACAGAAATATTTTCTTTTCGCTGTGTAAAGCTTACACAAGTAATTATGGTGATAAAGATACAGATATGGAGCGTATTTTCGAGTAAGTGTTTTAATTGCAGTTGCGCAAATAGCACAAAGGCAATTAATTAATTGCGCCCACCCACCGCCCATCAGCCCCGCCCACGTGACAGCAGCACACGCACACAGAGGCGCACTGATGATGTCGGATGACTACATATGTGTCTATGTGGGCTAGTTGCATGAGTGGGTGTTGGTATGCGTACGTACATAGTACATGTGTTCCTGGAATGTTGACATGTGTTCCCATAGATGTATGTACAAGCACGCCCGCACACACTCACACAACACTGAACACAGAACACAGAACACAGAACGCCGAACACTGAACAACGAACACCGAACAACGAACACTGAACACCACGACATTTAACCGCTGCCCATGGACAGTTGCAGTTGTCATGTTCATGAATTGCCAATGGGGAGCAAAACTATGCAAAATACAGAACAAACCGAAACACACATATACACACAACCACCACCAACACTACTACTGTCATTCCAATCCAACCCACTGGACTCCACTCCATGCCACTCATCCGGCGCCCATTTAAATACCGAACTAAGAATATTAATGCGAGCAGCGATCGGCGCTTCGACGCTCCGTGTTACTTAATCAAATCAAAGCCACATTTGCATACGGATGTGTACATGGGTAACTTAATGCCAACTACACGGGCATTGTGCAACAACGTCCATATTTCGTTTTCCATTTTCAATTTGTTTGCCATTTGAATTCACACACACCCATTTGCACATCTGCATGTAATGGGCGCACTCGCAGACATTCCGATTGTAACTTTTTTGCAAGCCTTAATCAGCTGCATATGAAACAACATTGTAATGAAGTCTGTTGTGTTAAATAGTAGCCAAGAAGTACATTAATTCATTCATTAATTCATTAATATGAATCAAAAACTAGAACTAAGGCAAACTATTAATGGAATTTATATAAACACGAAGTTATATAACAATAATCTTGGAATTTTATTTTTTTTATTTCTTATAAAATCAGCTTTTAATTCTAATGATTCACAAATGGTAAATTTATTATTTTCGAAAACAAATTCCTTCCTTAAAAGCATCCATATGAATACCCTAGAGTTCTCAGAAATTATTCAGAGAATTTGAGTCACCCAGACAATTATTTCCACATACTTTCTAAGAGGCATCAAAACAAAGACCACCTGTACGAAGTCAACATATTGTTGGCACCCTTTTCCATGCTCCTTGAGGTCCCTCCTCCCAGGTATGCAGATACACACATTGTTCATTAGTGCTAAGCCAACTTGTATACAAAGATCCCAGAAAGTGGGGATCTCGTTGGCGGGATACAAAAGCCATAAAGAACAAGACCAGGCTACCTTTCGCTCGATCTGAATGCGTAATTCTTGCACTGCGATATCAATCTCTCATCAAACAAATTCCTAAGCTGCCTGAACAGCATTTAACAATCTTTTGATCATTTATCTATAATTCCCAGCAGCCGACCCCACCGAAGAAACGTCGTATGATTCCGGCGACCATTCTCGTCAGACATTGTGTCGTCGGCGCGGACGAAGGTATCGGGATGGGGATTGGGATAGGGATTGGACTCTCGACATAGATGGGCATCCGATAAGTGCGTTTGGGGCTACCGACGCTGCCTAATTTGTTTTCAAAGAAACGCCGCGACAAGCCCTATTTTGGAAAAGCCATCCGATGGACTCTATTAACCGGTCGTCATGGACAGTAGTTTGATTAATACCACACCGGGTCGTAGACCTCTTCTAGTAACTTAGTGGATTTTATAGAATAAAAATGAAAAGTTTTCTTAAACTTCAATATTATAACTTTCATGTAATGAATAGCTTAAATATGACTTGAAAGTTCGTATCTTTTTTTGTAACTTTTACCCTGAACCAAAGAGCACCAATAATAATTTTTCAATTTTTATGATAATTATTATCTGATATAAAGATCCCCCACGACTTCCGTCCAACTTTCACTCACCAAATTCTAGATGAAGATACGCACTTTCGGATGTTAGCGATGATATGCCCTGTCATCTGCGGCTCATTATGCGTATCTTTGGGATCCTTCCTGTTTATTAATATTTACCATGCTCCTTGGTCACATTAGGCAGCCCAACACCATCCTGCGCTCATTATCGACGCCTCCAATCTAAGTGGAAAGCGAAATTGAAAAAAATTACTCATTTCCACTTCCAAGGAAACGATCGACAAGCCGCTGGACAAGCCGAACGAACGCGTATCTGCTGCGTATCTCAGGCACATTAATAAATTTCAGTTTGCTCACCTCGCAGTTGGTTAGTTGGGTGTTCGTTAGCTAAGCTACCGGGCATTTGCCCCGTTGGCCAGGTCTCCTTAATTCATTCCTTTTGTATTTTTTACTTAAACATTTCATTCCACACATCGGCACTTTTTCAATTTGTGGACGGGACCACCCGATTCGCTGGCAAACGGCAGTTCGCGCGCTCATTTGACTGCTAGTATTCGTGGGTCTGAAAATTCTACCAAAAACAATAAAATGAAATTAAGCAAAACGGCATTTTAATAATGCTGCTGCTGCTGCTGCTTTCTTTCCCCCAAATATTTCAGGTGTTGGCTGGTATGGTGCTGGTAATGGCCCATAATGGATCTTCCTAACAATTCGATGATTTATGTTGTGCACATAGCGGTTGCCTGTTTTCGTTTTGCCTCCACTTTATAGTAGTTTTACGATGTTAATAGCGTTTTTGTCTGCGTCTTTATCGCCGCAACCCACACTCTGTTACCCCAAACGCTAGTTAGTCTTGCTGACGATGATGACGTGACGCGGTCTGGGGTCTCATGGTCTCATGATCTCCGGTCTCCGGTCTCTGGACTTTCGTATTGGGTCTGGAGTGGGTTGAGCCCAAGACTGCTGCGCATGCGCCGTGTGCCGTTCCCTTAACCTTTGTGCGCTGAAATTTGGGTTAGCGTTTGTTTTGTCATAATAAACCACTAAAACGGGCATATAAAAACTCATTTTCCGCACCTGTCCGCCAAGGTGGGCAAACTCCGGTAGCAGCGGTACTTCAAGGGCCCATCCTGCCGCATGATTTACGACCTCCGCTTGGAGATCTAATCGGCCGACAATGGTGTGCCATTCATTGGCAATTGGCTTAATTGAATATATATGCCTCTAAATTATTAGATGTTGCACAAATAAATAAAAAGTGAGGAATGTGATTGCTTGAAATAAAGCAGTAAAGTTGTCATCATAAAGGTTTATCTGGCAGTGCAATTAATTAAACACCTTGACTTCTCATAATACTTTATCGCCTCATTATGCTATATTAAAGATGTTAAAACAATCTTGGCTTGGTAATTATGAAGGAGTCATTAAAATAAATGTGAAAGATAGAATTGTATATATACAAAATGTATCTCTTTTGAGCAGGGATTTAGATATAATATTTAACAAATTCATAAATGCAATTCAATCATGTGGTAATTTAGTACTTTTCCACGCCTCACGAAATTCCGTTTGATTGAATATTAAATGGTGTAATTTCGTGTCCAAATTTCCTGTCACATTTATGCTAATTTCGAATTTATTAATGACGAAAATACTTACTCACTGCTGAGTCCAAATATGAAAACAGTTTTTCCCGCCAGGTGTGATGGCTTTTATCATAGCGACAGGGCCCATTAAAGCCCAGTTCGATTCGGTCGAAGCTCTTGTTTGGTAACCAAAAATGTTTGCTATGCTTTTGGAACTTGGAAGGGGGTATATCTTTGGATTTTGGAATGGGGGGGGATGGGATATTTGGGTAAGGGGCCGACGACTAGTCAAAGGCGACACGTTGCGCATATGAAGCGGGAAATTCAAATATGATATTCCCCATCGGATGGATCGGCCGATCCGCATTGCGTCTGATTTTGGTTGTCGTCGCACGCAGTTAACAATCGCATTACAAACAGCAAATGTGTCAGAAATATTGTCGTGAGTCTTTCTCATTTGTTTCTGGTACAATGCTCGTAATTTGGGACTTAAAGAGCTTTCAATGTGTCGTTTCGGCGTGCGCCGATGGAATTTTAAATTAATTATTTCTTTGACCCCACACAAACACGCGCGATTCGTGCCATCGAGTATCCAAGTATCCAAGTATCTGACCATCGAAGTATCTAAGTATCTGAGTAACCTGGGAATGTCCGGGCCGACTGCGCGTTACTGACATAATATTATTGTAATGTACCTTGGGCTGCCATTCGATTCAAATGCCCGATCGATCCGCCGGATGACCGCTCTGTGCCACTTTCTGTCGACTCACGAAGACATGAGCATATTTTGTTTGTAATTTATTAGACAAAGCCCTAGCTCTGCCTACCAAATTATTATCGAACTGTTTGCCCCCACTCCAGCGGACCCAAAATCACTCACAACACATGCCGATGGTATGGTATGGCATGGTATGGGTTACCATATACCATACACTGTGGGCAAGCTTAATTCGTAAGAAACAATTTGCATATATATGTCTTGTCGTTTCAACAATGGATTGATTGGCAAGGTGTGAATTAATTTGCTCTGCACGCCAGAAGTCAGCCTGCTGAGCAGGAGAGCCACACACAAGGGACGGATTCCATCCTTCCGTCCGGTTTTTGGCCCTGACTTTGAACTGCTAACAGGGAACTGGGAACTGGGATTCAGGCAGGGGGCTCTGGGACACTGGGACCTCGTTTCTGCGAAAAAAAAGCCCGCGCTTGGCATCCCTTTTTACCACTCTGGCCGACTTATCAATGACAAATCTCCAAAATCGTTTACTCTGCCTTTGCCTGTCAATTTGGCTGGCTGACACTTCCCCGGCTTTGAACACTAGAGCATCTTCGTCTTGCTTCTCGATCTCCAGTTCTCGAATCCCAAATCCCGAATCCCGAGTCCCGCATCCCAGTTCCCTGTTCTCAGTTCAGAGTTCCCCAGTTGACGGTGTTAACAACCAGACAGGTTTTGGTGTACCGCCGCCACACATACCGCATACTTTTTTGTGTGATTTCTTGTCTCGACTCCTTATTTTCCCGGTGGGATTTGGGTGCCTTCATGAATGAAAGGCAAAGCCCTGGACCTGCGAGACTTGAGCCCAAAAAATCGTCAGCGGACAAGCGGAAGTTGGCCAGCGTCTTAGCCTCGATTGAGACAATAATCAAACACTCATGCTGCGGATCCCACTGGTGAAAGTGATGATGCTCGATGGGTGTGGAGCAGTGGAGTGTCCGTTCTGGACCACACACAGCCATTAGGTCCCAAATCGCCTTCATTTATTGAACGGACTTTCGTTGATTGAAGGGGCTCTGAAGGGGCTCTCCCCTCAGGGAGATGACTTTTGACTGGCCTGTGCACTGAGCAAAAATAAATTCACCACTATTACCAGATTTATAAATGCAAGATATAACAAGGAAGTAAAAACAATAATATATAATATATGCATAAATATTTATAATAGTTTAGATTATATGAAGTAAGGATATGCCTTTTACTGGCAGGTTTTTCATTGTTGGACATCATTTAAAAATTAATTAATAATCTATTCATTATTTACTTTCTTATTGAGCTATTCATTAGATTTTCCCCCATGTTTACAAGCCGAAAATAATTTAATAATCTATATATTTATTATTTTCTTTTTGAGCTACAAATTCATAGATTTTTCTCCCTGTTTACCAGCCAAGTTTAACCACGAATTTGTCGCCTGCACGCCGCACTTATTGTGGCCCCTTTGGAGCCGGTAGGTGATTAGATCTACTAGCTTCATTGAGCAAAAGCCAGGCCAAAAGCTAAAGCCACGGCCGAAGAAAACTCAGAATCGGAGGGAAAACGGCCCAGAGCCGTTGCAGCAGGATAAATATCGGTGGAGCCCGTTGTTGTCAACTCGGCCCGTCGTTCCAATCGAGACACATTTATTTAAGCCTCACGTTGCTCGCATTGCAAACGGTGATTGTCGCTGCCGTTGGCTGCTTCTTAAATATTTCGCGTTTCGCCACAGACAAAGCTGAAATAAAAGCCAACTTGGTGGCAAGGAAAAGCAGAAAAGGGCAGGAAAAAAAAAGGAAATAAAATAAAATAAAACAGCGACACAGACACGCTGACAATCGAAATTCGAAATTCTGAATGAAGGCGCAAAGTAAAACAATATCTGATTTGAAGCATCCGGTCGCGATTGTCATTGCCACCTATGCCATGCCACCGACTTGGCGACACGCGCGGCGGTTGGAGGCGTTGGAGGCGTCTTTCGGTGGTGTCAACGCGGAGCTGGCTGGAGGAGCAGAAGGTGGCTCAGCAGGCGGGGGCCGGGTTCAAATGAGGGCCCCAAACTCACTTCCTGCGCTGCTCCGTCCGTCTGTCTGTCCCATCTGTCCATTTGTCCATCCATTCTGGCCATTCTGTTGCCATCCTTTTGGCTCTTAGCTGCTGCTGCTCCTGCTGTTGCTGTTGTTTTGCTGTCGCCATTGTCACTGCTGTTGTTGATGGTGATGCTCTGCCTTGCCCCCACCAGCACTTCCATATCGAGATACAGATACATATACATATATATAGAGGAGCAGGACCATAGGACCGGGCCCAGATACAGATACGGCGGGGCGGGAGTGTGAGATCAATCGTATTTGATTGCAGAATGCGCGGTAGGTAAGCGTTAACGACGTTTTTGAAGTCTCGCTGGCTCTGCTCTTTGGTTAGCCCGTTGTATTTCGAACATTTGCGATGCGATTCCATTCGATTCGATTCCGATTTCGGTTTTGTTTTGTTTCTGCGGCAAGGAGTAGCGACAAAAAATTGCGACACGTTATTTCAATTTAAAATGTTTATAATTCAGTGTGTTCTGTTTTCAGCTTTTTTTGCGCTACCTCCTCGCATTCACGAGTGCTGCTTCTGCTGCTGTCGCCACTTTTGTCATGCTCGACGGGAAACAAAAGCGCTGGGAAACCGAAAGGCATCGAACGAATCCCATACCAACCCATCCGAACCAATCCAATGCAATCCAAGCCAGCCCAATCCAATTCAGATTCGGATTCAGAATCAGTTGCCGGCACAATGCCATGCCATTAGCGTATTGTATTTAAAGTTTCAACCTCAACCTAGCCCGCCAAACTCTACGGTTGCCCCACAGTTGCCCATTCAGATGGCTACATTGTTAGCGTTTGCTTATTAAGTGTACGTATGCAGGCCTTTATATAGTAGATTACCACATCATTTTGTTCCTGCGGCGTCTTGCACTCAAGATGCAGCTGGAAATGGAGCGGGAGCTGGCGATGGTGATGCCACAGATCGAGAGATCCTGAGATCCGGGGGCAGACGTGCTAATATCCAATAAATGCAAATTAAATGCACTCACGGCGCCTCCGCCAGCGGCACTTCACATCCAGATCCACATCCACATCCACATCCACACATGCACATGCATCAGGATTTCTTCACGGTTTTATCACTTTATAGTTGGCAGTCAACAAAAGGCTCTGTTCCTGCTAAGCGGCAACATTGTTTTCCTGGGTGGCCAGCCTGACACGCAAAAAAACATTTTTGTCTAAGGTTGTGTGCACTGAGAAGAATAGTTAAACCGATAAGTAATACATGACAAGTTCATTAGGTTGTTAAAAAAAATTATTATTAATGCAATAATTTAATAATAATCGTTCTTTTTCTATACCAACATTTTGTTTTTATTATTTTATTTTATTTAAAAAAAACAAAGTCCTACTTTTTTATCGCCGTGTTTGGACCCACACACAGAGTGCGGAGCCTGGTCCATTAAACGGCAAATACATTTATGACCGTAATTACACCATAAAATTCAAATTATATCAACAGACCAAAAACCGCACATTGTGTCCAAGCCGTGACTCAATCTACCCAAGGAGCAGCAGCGGGAGCGGGAGCGGGAGCAGCAGCCTTGGGGCTCCATTCAGTTCCAGGGCTCTTGGCCTTGCGGTTCGCCGGCTACATGGAGTTGGACATGACACTGGCCATAAACAGTTGGCCATGGCCAGCTATGTGTGCTGACGGCTTGGAGGCAAGGCCTATTTAGCATCACAATCCATCGGCATGGGCATGGGCATCTATGTTCCATGGACCACTCTCACTCGCTTATTTTTGCTTAAGCAACTTGTAGGACAATGGTCGGGCTGGTTGTGGGTGGCACACGCCTCTGCCACGCCTCCAGAGCCAAGGAGAAAGTCGTCGTCGTTGACTTGGCCTGACTTCACTTGGCCCGGCCACGAGGATTATCCAGCAATGCTAAAAACTTTTTAGAAGTCATTAAAACCTTGTAGTGGTAAAATTAATTACTTGTAGTTGCAAACAATGTAGCCACGCCGCAGGCAACATTTCCATTCCATTCCATACCACACCATGGTCTTCTTTTTGTTTTCAGAGCCCCTTGCCTTATAGCTATATATGTATGTATATATAACCCATATTATACAGTTTGTGTTTGCCATTGCCGGCAAAGAAGAAGAACAGGGTCCGAAGTCGCCAGACGCCCCAAAAAAGCATTCCCGGGCCAGGCTAAATGCATGATGGTGAAAACATATTCACTTTGAAATTTATTAACTTTGCGTGTTTTGTTGAATTAAGAATCCGAACGTAAAAGTTTCGAAAATGTTAGCTAAAAGCCGTAGTAGTCGTAGTAGACCCACTCAGGTCCTCATGCATATTTATGTCGCATTTCCACTGCCCCGCCGCGAAAAGCAATTCGCTTGGAGCGCTAAGCGACCGACTTAAAGCGCTTCCATTAGGCGGTACACACTTTCATTGAGTGAGTGATGATCGCCGAATTACGACCAAAACAGGTGCTTAATCCATAGCCAAACAAGGAAGCGATATGAAATTCGCATTTGGGCGGCTTGTTTAATTGGCGTGGCTATTTGCGCTCAAATAACTTGTTTTCGCTTGCTTTATATAAATACATTACGATCGGGAAATTGCTAACAATCATGCAGCTTTAGCACCTAAAAGAATGAAGAATTGGGGAGTATAGTTTAAATTCTTATAACAAATTTCCAAACAAAACAGCTATTAAGGTAAAATATAAAGGTATTTAGTTAAAGCAACATTATTAAGCATTTGGCAACATTTTAGCAACAGTATACTTTTCGAATTGATTTCGCTGACAAGTTACACGTGCCCAACTACTTATTTTTAAATGAATTATTATAGGTGGGCTCCTCGTCGCGAAAGTGGCACTTCCGCGTGCCGCCGCGCTCCATTATCGATAAATGTTCATTACTTTCAATTAACGCTTCTTAATTGAACATGACGTATTTATGAGTCGAACAGCGACCAATCGCAGTGCCACAGGCCGTTTGCCGGCCGGGCGACAATTGCATTGCGCTTAATTGGCGGCCAAACCCGTGGCCAAGTACTGGCTCCATGGGGGCGATACAAAGATACACAGATACAGAGATACAGATACAGATACCGACCGGGAGAATTGGGCGATATCGGGGCAGAGATAACTATAACTCATCGCTGCATCGCGGCATCGTTAATTGTTTATAGGCGACGAGGGAGCTGATGAAAAAACTGCAGTGGCGGCAAGAAAGCGACGAAAGTGCAAAACGCCATGAATCATATTTTTGTGCCAATTAAGCATGATCCGATGTAACGGCACAAGGGCCCACATAGCATATAGCATATAGTAAGCATAGTAAGCATACGCAAAAGCCGAAACAAAATCACCAGCGAATGTGGAAAGCAAAAGCGAAATTCAAAAGCCATTGAAGGCATTCTTACACCAGGCCGGAAATCCAATGTAGACAGCATTGGCGACTGGGGCGTCGACAACGCCGTGGAAGCAGCGGCTTGTCCGTCCGTCCAATCTGTCCGTCCGTTCGTCTGTCCGTCCGCTGTCCGTCCGATCATCCGGCCGTCCGACCGGATGGGCTATTGGGACCACCAAAGAACAACAAAATATGCACACTTTCGACTGCAGAATGCGAGAATGCAAACGCTGCACTTACATTCGCGTTTGTAAATGCGATCGCCGATCATATTTCACTGCGCTCTCCCGCGATTTGCGCCCCTTATTTTTTTTAATTTGCTGCCTTTGTTTTTGCTTTCATGTGGGGTCCGACCCCACACAGAGTGTGTGTGTGAGTGTGTGTGCAAATATCACAAAACTTTCGTTTAATTACAATTTGCATACGATTTGCATAGAACAAACCACTGTTATACAGGCGAGAAAATTACCTCGCGCCTTTGAAGGTCGTGATCGCAGAATAACGCACACGCTTACAAAACAACGAGTGACATGTACTCATCAAATAGTTTGTAAAACAACAGCACTTGCTAAATTAGCGAGCTCGAATTGGAATTGCAGAAGCACTTATACAGTGCGAAAAATGTCCACAATGGATATAGATTCGAAAAACGATTTTATCATGAGGATTAAACATATTAAAATGTTCATAAGTTAATTATTTATCTAAGCAAGCTAAATGACAAGGCAATTATCATCTGTAAATATTTCTACAAAGTTCGAATGGAAATTTCGTATTGACGCAGTACTCGCCCATTTAAATAAATCAGATATCTTATGAGAATTGTTACTACCCCTATAAGCGAATATTTAGAGAACAGCTGAAACATTTCCATTGGTTTTAGCCAACCCCCATTTCATCTGCGTCATCGGAATTAATTCACAGCAGCGAACATACTCATTTCGATTTAATAACCGAGAACTGCAATTCTTTCTGAATGAAAACTCAGCGCTGAACTTTCCGCAGTGTCGATGTCACCAAAGTTAATTGATCAAGCCCCCAACGAAAGTACAAATACACAAACACCGGGGCCCAAAAATGCTGAGATTGAGCTTTAATAGTGAGGCCAATAAAAAATTCAAAAGAAAAAACAAAGATCCCAAAAAGAGGCAATCTGAACGAGAAACGGAAATTGACTATGGACTAAGCGACTGGCCGAATAAGTTTAAATATGGCTGGTAATCAAAGTAATTCAATTAATGAGAATGCATTTATCATTTAATAAGATACACAGCTCGCTTTTCTGCACTTTTCAATTAATTAAGCCGATAGCATCGGGCGGTTTAAGAAAATGAAATTTATCGGCTTACGCATTCATATTCGCCGCGATATAATTTTATTAAATTTTTTCGGGTAACAAAAGGGCGCCTGTGCGCCATTTTATCGTTGTCAAAGAAAGCCGCCACCGAAAGCCAGACGGCGTTCAAAGTGCAGAAAGTTACGGATTTGTGGTTCTGACTCCAGCTCGAGTAGCTGACAGATACTTCAGCCAACTGGAAATCCATAGAAATAAATTGCCGAATGTATGGACATGACACAGAAGATCACGAGACCGAGAGAATGAAATCGAACTATTAATCGGCGCACAAGAGTGACAAACATCTATTAGGCGTTTAATTAAAAGTTTCGCATGAACGGTTGTGTCGCTTGCCTTTGTTGCCATTGCCATAGATAGTGGCCAGGTAGTGGGAGGCGGAGGCTCCTCCACCACACCCCTCCGCCCACAATCCTGTACTGCAATGTCCCATGTCCGATGTCCGATACTTGGACAGAGTGTCAAATTCGAGCATTTCAAGTTACCGCTTCAGATAGCGGCGAAGAGCAAACACAAATATTTGCCTACAATTACTTACCGGCCGGATAGATAGTCGATAGTCCGTGGTCAGTTGGCCGGATGAGACAATGGCTGTGGCATCGGTCTTGGTCTTCGTATCTCCGTATCTCCGACTGTCGGCGGAGGCGCTCCGAATAAATACGGCAATTAAAATCCGATGGACAGATAGTACAGTCGATCGGAGCATGAAGTGGCTATGGCGACAGGCAGGCGATCAATCCGCCCAACCACCCACCATTAGTACAATTATTCCCCTGTCATCAAATTCCTCACTTTTACACTTGAAATAAATATTTCGAAATTACCAATGGACAAACCCATCGAGACTAACTGGAAAACCTATTAATCTTTTTATCCCGTTAATGAAACACCAAAGATAGCAACTGAAGATATTGTATCTGGCGGATATTTAAACACTTAACACTTTAAAAGGTCTCTCTTTTACTTTTTGCCCAATATATATATAACAAATGCCCTTCTGAAGTATATGCTCCACACTTTCAGTAAAATAAATCGTCATTAAGCCCAAAGTAAAATTGATTATGTCGATGGGGTCGGGACCCAACCCCTTTTTGTTGGATTTCAATGCGGACACCGTCCTGGCTCTTGCCCATGGAATCAACGTTAATTAGTGCCGAAGGATAGACGCTCCACATGCCCGAAACCCATCTCGAAATTGCAACACCTGTCCGATGGTCGAGCGGTCACCTGGCGGCGATGCGGAAAGTCAGTGACTATGTAATACACTGTGTTTTGGTCAGCCTAACCGCACGGACTACACTCATCCGATTAAACTTTTAAATAGATGTCAAACAAACTACATTCTGCTAACTACAAGGACTTTCGATGTCATCGTCCAGGTTCCACTCGCCAGGTTCGTCGATGTCTTAGGCCTGTCCGTATATCTATATCTCCACCAACGTATATCCATATCCACATGCACATGCCCCCCGTGTCACAGTCTCATCGGCGACCATGTCCCGTGTCCAGTGTCCTTGTGTGCTATCCTGGCCGAGTGGTGGCCATTCAACCACCTATGTTGCCGGTCGGTTGGGGTCGTGACGGAAAAATGTCCGAAATTTGAAACTTTAAATAGCAGTCTTTCAAGCATGTTTTCGGGGAGTAAGTAGTCCGTGTACGGGGTCAGAGATTGTCTACCGGATTGGGGGCGGAGACCTCTGATGATGAGCCGGGCTTGGAAATTAGTTCTGATTTACCACTGTTCCAACAAAATGTCAGGCGGTGTGACAAGGATTGGCTTTTTGGGGCACATGTCGCAGTCTGTGTGCGTATCGTGTAAACATTGCAAAGGACCACACCTGCCGAAACACGTGTACATAATTGAACGTGCTGGATAGTTCATGGAGCCTATTAACTAACTTTCAGCCACTGGGCTTACAATTTGTATATGGAGATTATTGTAAATGAGCGTTTGAGAGCTTTAAAAGTTGGCAACTACACCGTTGCGGTTTTTGTTATCAAACACAACAGAAATATAATGATAAAAAAAGGGCTGCACACTTCATTGTACTTAAGAAAATATCGTAGATTAGATTTCTTTTATTATTGGTCAATATGCATTAAAATTGTGCAGAAATATTTGTGGTAATTTATTTTCCTTCTTTCAATTTACCTTGTTTTTAAATAGTTTCTATATCTTATTTAATTTCAATCATTTTATTCAAAAATAGCACTTTTACGTTTTTAAAGTGTAAAGTTAAAGAAAACTTTATTTTAAAGCAAAGCAAACTTATTTACTGCAATTTATACTTTACTTTGATTTTCCAATTGACACATCACATTCTTCTAAATGTCAAGCAGTCCGCCGAGCAAACTGTCGTTCACAATATTCACAACAAATTTATCTTCCCCCAAACTGGAATATCAGTATCCAATACGATTGGATAAGTTTGCCCTCTTTAAGTGACAGCTTCTCTTAATAGAAATGAATTATCCAACATCCAAAGGCGCGACGCAAACAATTTGTTTCGCTTTCAAATGAAACAATTAGACTCTAATTTTAGACTTGTGCGCTGAACAAGTCAATTTTGTATTCCAAAATATTTTTTGGGGCGCAAGTGACAGTGTGTGATAACTGAAAAATAAATTGGAAGATACAAAGAATGGTTTCATCCCCAAGAGCAGGGTCACTTTAAAATCTTTAATTATATAAAAATGAATCGAGTTCACCAAATTAAGTTAAGTTTAAGCATCATCATTGTATTTTTTGTGAGTACTTTACTGTAGTTTTGATGTAAGAGAAGCTAAGGAATATATTTCAAATATTCTTAACAAAAATCCTTTTCATTTGTATAATAAATAGAATTGATTAAAATTGGCAGATTTCAACGAGTAGCTTTTGCCCGCAAAGTTTGAATTACTAATTTACATTTCGGTCAATAAAGTTCTTGACTTTCTTTGAGTCATATTTTAATTATATTAGTTTCCAAAACCATTTAGAAAACACTTGGTAAACAGCAGTTAAGCACACACACAAGTTGACGAATTCGTTTTGCTTGGCGGCGCACAGTGGTTTCAATTGCCGCTTTGGGGTCATAAATCTGCGACGCAAAGTGACACATATCGCAGATCAATATTATCGTTGGGCTTTGGGCACTTAACCCCCGGTTACGTGCACATACATTTACATGTGTTTCGAGCGATTTCGAGTGTATACAAATGTCTCTTTCTGTTACGACTCGAATCTAATACACTCCCAGGATCCATTAGAAGTGCAAAACACCAATTAAAGTTTTGCACGGATTACCAGAGGAGTGAAAAAAAACGCAAAAAAGCAACCAGTATCGTGGTATTACACTCTATCGTGTTTGTATTCGTTGAGGGGAACGGAAAGGAGAGTGCGAGCGAGATGGCTGCCACCCTACAGTCGTCTCGTTCGCTCTCGTGCTGCGCAGGCCTCAGATAAATTCGCAGCCATTTTTTAACGGGCGGAGCCTAAATAACGGAAGCGCTTGGGACTTTCTGGTCGCGTGGAAATAGTGGGAAATTTGGGTTGTTCGGGAATTTCCCCGACTGATTAGCCAGCTGTGCAGAATCGCTGAGTTTTCCGTGAAAAGTCGAAGAGACTGCGCGCTTTTCGAGGCAATTTTCCCGAGGCAATGCATTTAGAAAAGTCAAACCATCGGCTCCGTGTGCAGTGCTTACGGAAAAGCTCCCGAAGTCCCCGAAAAAGCTCGAGAGGGAAAGCTTGTGCCGCTTTGGCAAATGCAACTTGGCAAGTCAAGCTGCACCTACTATCTACGTTCAAAATGGCGGCTCTGTCGGCGGAATGCCGATAAATCAAAGTTCCTCATTTTAAAAATGCCAAGTGACCAACGCGCCATCACACAGCAGCGGGCACAACAATAGGGATTGTGCTTTTCCTTGACAGTTAAGGTAAGTTTGGGTCGTAACTCAGAGATTTCAAAGAATTAAACTTTCTTTGTTATTTGGTTTGTTTTATTTATCATTTATACACGAAAGTGAAATTGGTTAGTACAACAGTCACACTTATTTGCTATTCTTAACAAAAGAAGAAAGTAAAATCTATTAGAAGATACTAATATATTATGTTGGTCGTATAGCCAACATTAAGATTTTGTCTGCATCTGTGGGTTCTTTTGCGGCATCAAGTGGCTGGTGACTGGGGCGCGGCATTTCATCAGAGGGAATTAATCAGAGCAGATGAAGCGACAACCGAAAAATAACGACGCGGCATTTCCCAAAGAGCCGGCCGCTGCTTATCTCCTCAATCTGAATCGTCGCAGCCGGCTTTTTAGTGCGTGTCCCCCGATCGTTGGGACGCTCGGATGCCGAGATGCATCCCATTTGCAGTGTATCTGTATCTGTATCCGAAGGTGTGTGATCGGAGGAACTGGCGCTTGGAGGCGACAGCAGCGGAATGTCACCGGGGATCCGATCCAAAGACCCTCTTCTCACCGTTTTTTTATGTTTTTGGTTTTTCGTATTTTTTTTTTACTGGCCATTCATATCCCGGAGCATCCATCAAACGCGCGCCCGTTCATGTCAAATTATAAAATCCGAAAAAATTTAAATCTAATTTCGCCGCAGCGCCGGCCGAGGACCATATTCAAATAGCTAATGGATTTTACTTTGTCCTGACAAGTACAAGCCCATTTAATCAATAATTAACGTAATCCATCAAGTACAAAGTGTCAAATGCACTCGCGAGCGACGACGAGCCCATCAGGCCTAAAAGGATTTCCAGCGAAAAGCGCATCGCGTTAACAAAAAATCAAGTTGTCGCAAAGATACACGAAACAAATCCGCGCCCGTCCTGTCACATCTGCATGTCGAAAAACCAGCAGACCCATCAGAACCCGAGTTTATAGCCCAGCAACCCCTAATTTTAACCCCTGCCTGTGCCGTCTGTCACTCTCGAGATGTCCGGAGGGGGGAATAGGCATAAAGCAGCGGCGGCAGCAGGAGCAGCAGCTTATCTAAGCCGAAAAGTCGACCCTGATCAACCACTTGCAGACCGGACCCCTTACACGTAGATAGCCCTTGTAGTCCTACTCCAAATGGGTATCAAACTACAAATGTCCATTTTTCAATTTACCTGGCCCTTACGCACTTTGCACCACTCCCCCGCACTTTCCCACTACCACTACCGCATTGAATCTGAAATGGAATGATATACGGACAGGGTACGGGAAGTGGACAAGCATACGGACAAACAAACGGACAAACACCCACCGAATCGCCCTATAAATTAGCCCTCGGCCGTTGACCAGTTGGTTTTGCTGGCGGCCAAAAGACCGTGAAATTTTCCCAATATGCTGCGTTTTATTTACGTTTCCCGCCCTCCACTCATCCTCATCCTCATCGCACTGGCCATATACCATATATATCCCATATCCCATATAAAATGGGCAATGGGAACTGTGAACTGGGCACTGCTCGCATTTAAATGGACAGCCCATTTGACGTATGAATAAATTATGTTGTGCCCCTCGAGCCCGCACGATCGATTCTTCGGCTAGTTAACATAATTTTTAAAGACAAAGGCTACGCTCCACATATTATCCGTGGCCAAAGAAAGGGGCAGTTGACATCTCTGCGCTTCGGCGGGGGGAAATTTATATGCCGCAATTTGTCAATTGTTGCAATTTCTCTTTGTGTGTTTATACAGTTTTATTTCCAAAGAATAGCCCCTCATAAATAATTGAAATGTTTGCTTATATATATTCCTGGCGAGTGAGACTGCCGATTAAGGATTTGAACATCAGGTAAAATGATATGCATTCAATATAAGCCGCACTTAAATGAAAGATTAATGAACTCTCCTGAACAATATTCAATATTGAAATATTGACTTTACAACGCTTACTCATAGTTTAAAAACCGTATTTATATTCATAAAATATATTTTTTCTCTTACAGTAACATGACGATACGTGTACCACTCAATCATCAACAAACAAGTCGTGTTAAAGGTTTGTTAATGGTTCAAAAACTGACTCCGAATTATAATCTACCTAATATTTCAGCGACTTATCCTTTCATGAATACATTTCCCTGAAATCGCCTGCCTTTAAGGGGATGCGACCCGAGCCACTCAGCCATCGAAAAGTTATTGCAACCCGATCCTGTGTCGCTGGATGTACATAAGTAAATGAGCTTTAAAATAATTTAGCTATCTCTTAAGCACATGTGTTTGTTTGTTTTCCATTCCCAGATACCAGATACCAAATACCAGTTCCAGTTTCCGCCGATCGAGCCCAAGTTCATTGGGAGTAGGGAGCGTGGAATGGGCGATGTCCGGCCTGACGTTTATGAAAAGCCATCGCAGCATCAAAGCCAATTAAGATACTGGTGGACATACATACAAGCTCTAAAGGAATACGCGGCTAATTTCTGCGACAAAGCCGACAAACGATCGAATTCGAGTTGGGGCACAAGAAGAAGCGGCACTTTTGTCGCAAACACAGGCCGTAAAATTAAGAACTCTGATTGGTAACAAATGTTTTTGTTCATTCGAGTGATAAAAACGTAGCGAACCGAAAAGATATAAAGTTCTCTTTAGTGTCTTGCCAGTGCGGCGATGATAAAATATTTAAATGAGCGCCGAAATGGTAAGGTTCTCGGCTTTGGCCCTGCTCTCGATGGGATCTGCTTGGATCGAAGCGGACATTTAGGAAATCAGAGGGCCAGACCGAAAACCTTAATGGCCGCGCACACGAACCTGGCCAACAAGCCCAAAAACAGTGGGCTTGAACAAGGCCCAAGGGCAAAAGTGTGAAACATCGAGCGGCGTAACGCCAATAGCATTCGTCGATAACCACTGTGTGTCGCCGAGTAAGTCGGTCGGCTGTCATGATTAAACAAAAGTCCAATGCCAGCTAGGATATTAAATTACAGCCCATAACAGCTAAGGACAGAGGTAAGGACCCATTCCGGCGAGCGCCTTTGGAACCAGCCGACGACGACCAAGCCCAAACCCAAACCCAAAATCCAAAAGCCAAAAGGCTTGCAGCAGATACGAGAAACGGCCACGACAAAATCATAAAAGGCATAAACAGTTGTAAAGACCCAAACCACAAAGGGCGTAGAATCAAAATTGAGCACTAAAACGTTATCGAGGTCGGCACAGATTAACTAGCCTTTTTGCTGTTGACTTCGGGATGGACGAGGGACATACGGACAAGTGGACATACGGACACACAGACAAGCGAACAAACGGACGACATTCAGGCAGGTAGTTCATTCTGAAATATCGAATGCATCTTAAAGATACTTGTGCGACATTACGATCATTACTCTGTGTAACAGATATACACTTCGGATGGGAGGAGCGAGGAGCGGAGGATGGGAAAGGGGCATGGACTGCAGACAGGTCGACCTGTCGTGTAATCCGGTCCTGCCTGGCAATTATAACCATATATGGCCCCCGCTGGCGACGGTGCCGCGTTGACGACCCACAACCGAGTTATTGTCCAAAAAATTGTCATTCACAACTGTCTCGCCGATAAGAAACAATTATCAGGGGCAAAAGGACGGCGGTAGGAGCGATCACATTGAATGGCGCCAGTTTCACAATGAATCTTCACGGAAAGGACTAGTCTTACGTTAAGATTTCGTCATGGCCTTTTAAAATGTAGGTTACATAAATATGTTTATGGGTATTATGTTATGGAGAGCGGGAATGGCTGCTACCGAGATCTTACGACGTGGGAATGAGATTACAGGAGCCTAATGGCATTTGTAATATTGCTAGATCAGTTTTAAAGTTCGTTAATCTTTTAAATAATTAACTGGAGTCCGCGCTTATGCAATCAGTATCCCAAAAGTATGCAAGCTTCGTAAGCAAAAGGATTTTATATAGCTATGCTATCACTTAAATAAGTTAATCTGGTGCCTTATAACACGGCGTTAACTTTTCCACCCCAAATAATATTATTTTGTGCTGCACCATCATCGATTGTGGGGAGTGTCCAAGACGCACTCGTCCTAATGGCAGCCCTTCAAGGAACATAATTTACTCCACGTGTCGGGGATTACATATTAACTACGCCACTGTGCTCATTTGGGGGGCGTGGCGCTACAAACGTCGGCTGTTAATCTTTAGCTGGGTGGATAGGCATTTATATAGCTATTTAAGGATGTGTGTGCTCACGTTTGTTTATATTACAATCCTGGTTGTTGCCCTTTCTTTGTTGCACAGAAATAAGTATTAAATATCACTTTAGGGGATGCCACTTAAATCAAATAAATGCATATTTTCCCACATCAAATCTAGGAATAGAACTACTTTAAAAACTGTAGTAATTTGATAACTTATCGATTGGAATCGGAAAAATAATACCCTCAAACAACTAAGGTCCCAGTTAAAAAAATATTTAAAAATTCAACAAATTCAAAAAATATTAAGCCCTATAGTTATTATTGCTCCTTGAAAAATACTTAAAAATAATTGTACCTTATAATTAATATTTAGAGATTTTAAATAAGTTATTTTAAGTCTTATAAGTATTATAATCAAAGTGGAATGGAATATTTATGAAGTATGAATATGTGATAAATGTAAGAAAAAAGTTTAAAACATTTAAGTTAATGTGTTTAATCCCACATATAAGTATAAACAGATTGAAAGGTAAATGTAATTCAATAAGAAAGCTGGCTCTACAAATTGATAACGGAAGTTTGTAAATTTTATATAAATTGTAGTTTGTTATCCCTATTCTTAGCTCATAACAAGGTTTCCTCCTGTGCCCCCCACACACTACAAATTTGCTAGCCATATGCCCGACTGACATTTCATATTCAAATTCGCATCGGCGCCACCTGCCATCCGTCGCTGTACTTTTGCACGATCCGGTGCCATCGTGTTCTTGTTATCCCCTCACCTGGCTGCGGATCGCCCCGATCCTCCCCAGATCCGGTCCAGAAACTGTGAGTAAAGGCGATCGCCAACGAAGCAACGGCGGTGTGGCCATCGTTTGCAGGATTGCAAGAACATTGTTAAACAGAATCATGTACAGGGAGGCCTGTACCTTGGAGGTCGATCGTGGTCACAATGTGCGATCCGATGCGGGCCACACAGGAATCCCCCCTCCAGGGAACAGATAATAAAGACAAACTAACAGAGAGGTTACTTCATTGAGGATCGTGTTGGTGCCCGGTTTCTAATGACATCTATGCAGTCTAGTCGGGGTTATCTCGTCCAGCAGATTCGGGACTGCAGACTGGAGATCCCGAAAACCGCAATGACCCCGATCGCCGCATGAGCATTATCCGATCCGGTCTAGCGCTAAAAGGGAACTCACGGCGAACCGAGGGCTGAGGGCCAGGATATGGAGGAGTGGCTAATGCGCCGACACCCCGCTGCGAGGTGAGCACACAGCCGCCTATAATTGAGTTATACATTCGACTGGCCAACTGACCCCTCCGACTCTCGATCCCAATCCCGATCCCGAATCCCTACCTCCTCGGGAACTGCCAAAAGGTTCGCAGCAGCTAAGCGGACAATGTTTTGACATAAATAAATGCTTGAATGACTTTAAGTGATGGCAGTTTACTTTGACTTTCTATACCCAAACGCAGTTTGGCATGATTTATGGGGCACGATCCAGGGTCTGCTCAAGACATTACTTTCGTATACAGATAGGATTCTACATACATATGCATATACGTATGTATATGCTGGCAGGGGCGGAGGGGTGGGTCCCGATGCTAATTCGTATTCAGGTAGTAAGCGGAAAACAATAAATATATTCGCAGCCGTCCTTTATCGACCAGCTCGGTTTTGGGTTATTATGACTTATAACAATGCACAATAACTGGATCAAATTTATTGTGGGTATTAAGGTGATTGAGCATTGTACCCCTACAAATTAGTTGTCTTTAAAATATTTGAGCTTTAAGATGTATTGTATGTGATGTATTAATAAAATTGCTATCAAATAATGAATATATAATTCGCATATATCAACTTGTAATACTAAGCCTAATTAAAGATTTGAATCACAAAAGTTAGTGTGTGAAATCGAAATTATAAGTCACAAAAATATCAAAGAACTTAAGATACTATAGCCTATTATATTTTTAATTGCGTAAATTTGATTTTATCTTTTAAATACAATGTTAAAGGAATTACACTAGATTTCGATATTTAACAATTTAAATAATATTTTTTTAACATTTTACGTATCTTTCATCTTAAGTTGTTTTTGGGCGAACTCACTTCTTTAATGTATGATAGATGATATAAAAGAATGTGATCACTTTCTGTAATCGACTGAGAAGTGAGCTCTTTTCTACAATATCTTATTGATAATAGAATAGTTATTGATTTATACAAAATCCAATTTTAGATCAAACTTATGTAAATGGGAAGAAATTATGCTGTAGAACGTAATTAACCAGATAAGTATGCTTTAGAAAGTGCATAAAAAAATACGTTGCATACTCTTGGGCATATGTGTAAATTAATGCGCACTGGTTGCGTATGCGTGATCGTCTTTAACTGAGTGGATGGAATTAAACAATTAGGAATGTAATTTATTTCATTGTGAAGATCGGAACCTTAACTCTAAATTAAAATCAGATCTCTGCATAAGAGAAATAATTGTCTTGATCACTTAATAAATTGAGTAAAAGTTGGATTTGAATTGTTCTGTTTTAATCGTTCTGTTCATGAAACTAACAACAACAAATATTTGATCCCAATATTTTCCAAATTTCATATCCATTTAAAGACAATAATTTTTTTTAATATGATATTCTCAATATAAAGGCATATAGCAAGTGAACAATATGTTCCAAACAATTTAGTAAAACAAACATTTTAAATAATAATTGTGTTAGCAAATTTATATCCTTTCAACTTATTCCTTTCTTATAACTGTGAGTCAACTTATTTAATTTCGATATTTATGAATAACATAAATTCTTTTTATATTTTTATCAACTAATATCAACAAACTAATATTTCAAGTTACAAGAAGCAATTTTTTCGTTCAGCTTTTAATCAATGGCCATGTAAAACATAATGTTTCTTTAAACATTCTGACTATATACGATTTTCAAAAGTATACATTTAATACATTCAAGGAGTGATCCAATCAGAATACTGGCGAACATCAATACAATTTTCATAAGCACAAAACTCTCTTCCAACCAAATTCGACTTGAAATCGCATCAGTAAAATTTCCATCCTACTTCGATGTTATTTTTTTGATAACGTATTAATAATAGTAATGAATTACAAATTAACATAATTAAATCCAGTTGCTTTCATCCAGTCCATCATGAATCATTTAGCAGTTGTTTGGTGAGATATCTGTAATTTAAGAATGTATTAATAGTTTTTAATCAGTACAAAGATAAATCACAAACCATCTTCTCTAGCTGACATAATAGTCCTTGGAAACCTAAAAATTATAAATTTGTAATGAAAGTGCATAGAAATTTAAATTGATGCAATATACAAACATCGAAATTTATCCAAGAAATTCTTTTTCCGAAGCTAAGTGACGATATCCTGCCATCAAAGGATTCACGGCTCTCGTTGACTTCCCAGTCAATCATTAGCTATAAAATAATTGGAAATTTTTAATTATTAGTTTGCATGTTTACCTTTATTCAAAATACATGTATACTTGCGATTGAAAAGGGCAAAGAGGATGGAAACGAGACTCCACTGCAAGTGGAGACAGCTTGTCTGGTTCGACTACCTGTTGGATGTGAACACAGTTGGAAGTGGTGATGCTGCCCGGCTCATCCATCGGATAAGAATCTGACTCAATGGATCGAAAATGAATGAATCAATTTCATACCAAAATCAAGTTTACTTTTGTTTTAATGCCACGAATCGAGAATGCATCGGCATTTGGGCTTTCCACATCTGAAATATCAAGAAGATTAACCGTAAGATAAAGAGTTTCCGGTCAAACAAAATAAATGAAACAACGGGCTGGGTACAGTGATGTCTTGATAAGATGGTCGTATAAATAATTGGTAAAATCTGTTAAATATTTAAATTTAAAATAGTAATGCAAATAATTTCAAAGTTATTCATTTATTTAAATCGATTCTATACGATTCTGGATAATTTAACCAATAATATATCAAATATACATTTTAATGGCACCTTTTCAGTAGTTGTAATAAACCAATGATTTAATGATACCCAGTGATGACTTAGAAAAGTTTTTTCTAGAAATTTATCAATGTTTCTCATATGCGAGGCCCCACTGTGTCGAGCGGCAAAATATTTGAAAACAAAAGAACTCCTAAATGAAGCCCCAATACATTTGGGCTGTTGAACGGGCATACAAAGCAAATAAACACGTCGCTTTCCATTCGTTCCCCACACTTCACGGCCAGCTAATTAATGACGTTGGTCAGTCGGCTGGCTCAGTTCGGTTCTCCCTCGATGCCAGCCGATCGGACCGGGCCAATATTGAGTGCAGGGCCTATGGAGTGATGCCATTTTGGTTTTCGTTTTCGTTTTGGTTCGGGGTTTTTGAAACTGGGACCCTATATATATACATATATATATATTCTTTGGTCCGGTGACGGTGTCGTAAGTGAAGTGCCAATAAACACGTGATTTACTTAAGCTGTGATCCGAGCGGCAGGGACGTGGGCTCTCTGGATCTCTGGAACGGTCAAAATCATGGGGCTTATCGCTGCCATCGGCCATCAAGATGCCGCTCATTAATTTTAAAATTAGGCGGGTTTTCAAGAAGCGAAAAGGCACCGAGAAATGATGTCCACCTTTTGGTTGAAGACCGACTAAACTGGCCATCCCAAACCCATTTCCCAATCCCCGGTGCCCGTTGCCCGATGCCCGTTGCCCGTTGCCCGATCCCCGAGAGACCCCGATGCATTGGCGACCGACCATGAGTGCATAAATTAATTAAGTCGGTCGGAATGGGAACGTGTCGACCTTTTGTCTGGCATTGTGGCGAAGATGGCGGCTGTGGCTCAGAGCTGAGAGCTGAAAGCCCCACTGCACGTATATGTAGATACAGATACAGATACATGGACGAAGGACTGGGGGACTGTAGAACGTAGGACGCAGAACGTAGGACGTTGTAAATTAAAAGCCGCGGCCGGGTCCTTTATATGCAGCTCCACCACAGTCACAGACTGAGTCATTTGCATTTTGCCAGCCGACCAGCCTGATTATGAAAGATGCTGCGTGGGTGATAAATGGTCGTTGTGTCAGTCCGAAAAAGCGAAAACCCCCAGCGATTGTTGCACTTTCGAGAATCGCGGGGAATGAATCGCTCGGCAATGGTTTCATTCAACCCCATCGCAAAAGGCCAAATGGTAACCCTTTGCTGGGTGAAGATTAGCCCAGACGTCCTGCCAAAATTTATTTGTGTGTTCATCCCTCGACTGCTGACAAGGGACGTGGCCAAAAGCCAATGCCAAAGCCAAAGGCTACACAAATCTAATAGATGCCGATTGAGATTTAATTATTTCACTTAATTTCATGGCTGACTTCGTGGCTGACTCGCCTGTCTTCGCAGCGAACAAGTTAATGAAGCGAATAAATTTCTTGGCAATTATTTTGCGGATTGTTTTAATTGACCGCAAAGGGCTGCCTGCATAGATAAATGAGTGACTAGCCAAAGGAAACGAGAGGATAAGACATCGAAGGACGCAGCAGGAGTTCGCTAATTAACTAATTGGCAAGTCGTTAACTTCTGAGCTAAAGGGATTTTCCCTCAAGCAAAGATGAAGCAACTACACCTGCAATTTGTACCAGTCCACATCTATTACATAGCTCGCCTTTCTTTTTTCACACGATCTTCTCGCATAAAAACCGACTTTGTTTATGATGAGTGATTGTTATGAGTTGTCAAAAAGGCATGCCACACAGCCGCATGTGTGAAGGTCCTGTGCGCAGGGATGGTTGTTGTGATGGCCACGGCCGTTAAGCAGGAAATCCACCAGGATCTGGTTAGAGTATGCCGTCAACATATGCAAATAGACTTGTCTACGGAGTCAACCCGAAGGTGGCCAAGAGGACGAAGTACCCGGCATGGTCACTCCATCGGTTTTCCACCCTCGCATAGGTACAACGCTGTCGACACCGCCCCCTGATAACAATCAACCCCGTGCGGCGGCATCGCCGGGAGTTTACTTTAATGTTTTGACAGTAAAATAAACATATCCAAGTGCGGCTCTCATCAGACGCGAGTGTGGGTGTTGGTTGGGTGGGTGCACGGATAGCTGGGTGGTTTTTTGGTGCGCATGCACACGTATGTATTTGCTCCCCTACCTTTGTAGTTTGAGTGGCATCAAATGTGGCAGGGTACACACATGTTAGCACCGACGGAGGAGGAGGAGGAGGAGGACCGCCGCCCAAGCACATAGATGTCAAATATAATTCATCATCCTGGCGAAACATCAAAGCCAGCCCCTGCATGGACCAAGGACTGAGGACCAAGGACCCAGGAACAAGGACCAAGGACCAAGGACCTGGGCAAAAGGCTACCGGCATGAGCAAACACAAAGTCGCCAACAGCATCATTATCAGTTGGTCCACTGTTTTTGCCCGGTCAAGTGGGCCAAGCCAAAATCCAGAGTTTCGTCTGGACAGGGTGTCGAAATGAATGGAGTGCACTCGGATTTGTAGAACTGAAAAAGAAATCATGCAAGATTGATTCTTAAATTGGATGAATATAGCTTTATATTTAGCTTTACAACTTTAAGCTTAGTTTAAAAATCATATTATATTTGGAGATATGTAACATGAAAATGATATAATCTTCTTCAGTAGAATAAAAACGCTGCTAGTTGAGATACATATGCTCCCAATATTCTGGAACCTTTCCCATTCTGTTAGTGTACTGAATAGTTAGTAGCTTTGAATTCCCATAGCACTATCAACTTTTTATACGTAGCACGGCAGAGTTTTTCCAATTGCTCAACTTATTTATAGCTGGCTTTTTAGAGACTCACTGCTTTACCGCAGGGCAAAGAGCGGCACTTAGGTCGAAGGATTCGCACGACGTCCTTTTAAATAATTAATGTCAATTAGAGCCAAATCTAACTTTGGCCATCAGTCTGAAGGACTTAAAAAGGCACAAACTCTTACTCGTTTACCTGTTCAGTTACTGCTAACTGCTAACGGGAACTGCCTGATGTTGGGCTGTCTGTCATAAATATTTTATAACATCAATTACCAAGCACTTAACTTTCATGAATTTAATACGAAAGCTTCAGCTGCTACCCAGGGTAGATACTCACTCACTCATTCATTCATTCATTCATTTATCTTGTGTGCCAATGACGAACAATCAACACTCAGCACTCGATGTCACATTTTCGCCGTCGATTTTCTTCGATGCGAGACAAGTGTAAGCCGGCAAAAAACACACATCTGCACA
Organism: Drosophila sechellia; assembly: GCF_004382195.2. Taxonomy (NCBI): domain Eukaryota; kingdom Metazoa; phylum Arthropoda; class Insecta; order Diptera; family Drosophilidae; genus Drosophila; species Drosophila sechellia. The sequence continues at coordinate 12,344,558 of NC_045951.1, read as the reverse complement.
CATATGTTTATAGTATCGATATATCAGCGTATCCTGGTCCATCCGGAGCGACCACCCCAAAAAGGGGACCATCCCGAATTTGGTGAAAATACCAAGACTGCCGTGATTTACTTCCCCTTCGGTGGAAGAGAAATCCCAAATAAAATAAAATTAAATACGCATCAGGAGCACAAGTGCTTAAGGCCCGCGGCCAGGTCTTCAGTCCCTCGCCTGCCTGATAAAAACAATATCAGTGGCCCACCCAAAACGGGGAAAAAAAGCTCAAAATCCCACCCCCTTTTTCCTACCGAAGGACGAGCGTTTGGGCCAAGATTGGAGGCAAGTATCGCATGAAGCGGCGCGTGCCGATGACGCACAATTCCCCCATTGATATTCATGGTCGATTTTCGACCCGATATACTATACTATACTACCCGTTCCCATACCCATATCCATTCCCATACCCAAGTTCATTCGCAGGGCAGAAAACAGAGCGGAAAACAAAACGGTGCACACATAAATAAATAAAATTTATGGCAGCCAGTCGTCCCAATTGGATTTCGGGGCACTTGTAGTGGGTCTTTGATATGCCCGATTATTTCTGTTTGATTGTTTGATTAGATCGGCGGGCCGGAATCCGGTGAAATGTGGCCAAAGGAACAGCACGCTTAGTGGCATATGCTGACTAAGTTACTCCTGCGGCAGTGAGGGGCATTATACTGATTAATTCGATTGGAGGTGCAGTGATATCCCACAAGTTATTGTACTGAATATACAGTATTTATGATGTGTATTCATCGGATTCACAAGGACTGACACTTTGAAGAGATTATACTCACATTCAGAATTAAGGATATAACTTTTCAAATGTTTAAGGTGTTAAATTCATAAGTTCTAGAAGATATAAGCCTTATTTTTACTACAGTCAGTATCATATTTCATTAGCTTCTTTCTGTACTAGTTTATATGAATGATATAAAAACCATTCAGCCATTAATACTCCTCCTAATTGTGATTTCCCTTCTCTCAGCATCACTGCAGCATCTATTAATTTCAATTAAATGTGGAAGACAAACTCCCCTTGAAGTAGTATTTAACTAATCCTGGCTACAAGGACGCACCCCCGCGAAGAAGGATTGATTTCCATCTGCCCAGTCTCACATCCGCATCGTTTCAGCATTTCAGCATTTATTCCGGCCAAATCGAAAGGGCTCTAAAGTCTCGGTTTATCTAAATGCTGCATTGTACTGCTAAAGTGTCCCCTGAGATTTTCCGAGGCGTTGAAGCGTGCCACCCCGGTTTTGGGCCAACAAAATGCAGTGGTTTCCGGTTCGCCAGCGACCCCAGGAACTGGCTGTGTATAGCTTCGGCTACAGTGGGAGTTAATTCGCCAAAGTCAGTAACCTCATCAAAGAACGGCTAACCGTCTGTCGACTAAGAAGCCGGTTGGTGGGGGTCCTTCGGCTGTGGGGTGTCGTCTACTCCACCGCCGCCGCCACATTAAATTCACGCCAAACGACGTGAGGCGCATATGTTTATGAGTCTCGTCGAGATTGAAAGCCAGGGAAAGGACGGGCATGGAGGTGGCATGGAGTAGAATGCCCATGGTTAACCGAAAGCGAGCCAGGACGCTCCGTGCATAAAAGCCTCATGGTCACCGTTTGCCGATGCTCAGCTCTGGGCTCTTGCCTCTTGGCTTTTTCTCCTCGCCGCACGCTGCCTGCTAATGGATTTCGTGGCACTGAATTGAAGGGTTAGGGTCATGGGAGAAGTGGCAGTGCCAGTGGATGAGGCACAGGATGGGGAGTGGCAAAAGTGGCCGCTTTTGGCCGCGCAGCATGCTTTCAATTTACTTCCACTTCCTCCACCAGACGCCCCGACTTTGTTATTGTTGTTGCTCTGACTTACGCACCGTGAATGAATGCCAAAGGCGGCGAGGGGGCGGGGCAGGCGGTGGTGCCCGGGGATGCGATGCCACAGGACGATACACCGCAAAGAATTAGAAGTTGTTTAATTAAGCTATTGGCATAATTCATAATATTGAATTTAGATGCAGTTTATATCACTTTTCATTTAAGAATAAATGAAATCACAAACATTGCAATTAATGCAAGAAATTACACTATAAAGTAAAGCCGATAAAACTTATCAAAATATTAAATTAAATAGAAAACTACTACTAATAAAAAATATAAACTTGCTTGAGAATTATCTTTGAAATATATACCTATTCGGACTTCTAAAAGGATTATTTTAATATTATATTATATTTGTAAAGCTGACTGTCTTTGTATGTTATTTCAATTTTAAATATGTCCCCGTTTTAAATCCCCCTAACATTTCTCTCAGTGCACAAGCAGGCTTTCGGTGCACGCGACTTTCACACTAACGTAATAAAGAGCTCAACGACACTCAAATTGAATACGTCTCATGGTGCGAATGCCGTAATGATTTTCTATGTGGAACTCGATGCAGATAATGGGGCGATCTAGGAAACCATCCAAACATCCCCCTAACCGCCCAGCCGCCCAACTACCCATCAACTCCCCCCTTTTTCAAGGACCACCCCACGTATCGTCTGCGGGCTGGGCGTTTTTGTTTTTGTTTTTGTTTGCCTGGTGATAGAAATTAACCCCTCAATTGAGGTTGAATTTAATTTGGCGCAAAATGGCAAGGGGGTGTGTTCCATCCGGCGATGGTGAGTGTGTGTGTTTTTGGGTGTGTGTGCGTGCTTTCCGGCGGCTGCTCACTTCGCTGCTGAAAGTAATATCGCTGTTAACGCTAAAGGGCCATTGTCAAATTGTCTCTTATTAATTATGATGATGCGTGTGCCGGTTTTCCGAAGGGGTGGCTACTACCCACTACTACTCGAATGTGGAATGCAAATTTCTGGATCTGGATGTGGATTTGGGTCTGGGTCTGGGTCTGGCGTCTTTAACGTAATTTATTGCGTTCTGCTCGGTGCGAACGGCTTATGGCCCAGTGAAAAGTTAAGGGCGTAAGGGTGTGCATATCTGGTGGGAGTTTTTGGGGGAAATCCTTCTGCTATTTTCGGAGCAGGGCGGGATGAGCACGGAGTGGCGATAAGGTGGGCAGAGAGTCGTCGACTCCGGGTGAATTGATTTGGGACGAAACTATGCACAGCACCCATGCAAAGTTTGCTTAATTTAGCTCAGACAATGGGGCTCCAGTGAACAATGGCGCACAATGCCATCATCATCATCATCACCACCATCACCATCGCCATCATAGGGAGCACACACTCTTGTGGTGACCATAGAAGCCCCCACAATCGAGTTTTCGGAGTCTTTCGAATGCAATTCGACAGCTTTAACTCCCGGAGGAATTTCGAATGAAGACAGTTAAAAATTGTAATAAAAAGGGTTAAGAACTGCTCTATGAAGCTTTAACTTTCAAGTGCTTGAAGATTGACATCTTTATGCATAAAGTTCTTGAGAACCATAATTTAACTTCAAGAGATTCAAAGTCATAAATAATACAAATATTATATTTGTCTAGCTTTGTAAGCTAATCTCTACTTTAGTCAACCCATTCGTTTAAGAATCCTCCTAATTAGCATCTCGCATTCATTGTTGCATTTCAAACTCCCCACACGATATGTGACTAATATAAGCCAGTGGACACCTCAGGTGTTGCGGCATGCCACATCTCTCAGTCGCAGTCGCTGCAGCTGGATGACCCCCAAAGCGCCACAATTTATGGAGGCGCAGCAAGTCGCCTAGCGCCCGCTGATCGCCTCTCGCGAATCGCGTTACATTCACCGGCGATATTTCACTGCTTTATTAAGTTAATTTCATATATCACAACTGCAGGCGCCAGTCGCTTGTAGGGCATTTGAGTGGATGAGGATGTGGATGTGGATGTGAATGTGGATACTCCCGCTCTCCTTTCGACCAGGACAAGCTGCTCCTCGCAGCTTGAGCTCGTTACTTTGATGCATTTGGGGCGCGCGTTTATTTGTGGACGCCACTTGAACAACAGCGGGGCACTACACTTGAGGAAATCATTTAACTTTAAGGAACTTAGTTCAATTAGAAGTACATTTCACTCAAATTTATAATTAGTAAATGAATATAGTATCGAACCATTTACTATCAAGCTTAATTTATTAAATATCTTTCTAGACACGATATCTAACTTTAGTAAGACAACATTCATTTACTCTTAATATCATCCATAAAATCCCATATAAACCCAATATATTCACATTTCATATACAATTAAACTTTATTTATATAGTATTTTCTCTGTTGTACTTCATAGTTAGTATTTTCTTTCAGTGCAGTTCCTTCAAGCTGGCCAAGCTAACTCGTTCTGGCGTTTGCAACTGCATTAAAACCCACAACTTGGTCTCGATTAAGATAGCTCACCGAATCTGTGGCCCAAACGAGCCATGCCCAAATTGGCAACATCACTCAATTGATTTGCAGGCTCTTCCCCCAATCCGTATCCCCTCACCCCTTACCCCATACCTCTTCCCACAAAAAAATCGAATGTTTTTTAGGGCCGGCGACCGCCCATTAGCCACATGCGCGCCTGCGTGACACAACGGCATCAATCAAAGTTTCACCCGTTCCCATGACGTATGTGTTTGAGTGGGTGGTGGGTGGTTCCACTTTTGGGTGGGAGGCATTCGGCATTGGGTTTTCGCGGCTGCCGGGGCGACTTTTTCCATAGGCGTGTTGTATTGGATTTGTGTGCGCCGGCTGCGCGTAAAAAGACATTTTGACAAATTCAAGTAGCGCCATCTACACTCGACTTTAATAGCTTTTATACTGCTTGTCACGATATTTCATCAGTCAAAGGGGCCGTGGCCCAAACCACGGCCCACACACAAGAATAAATGGGTTGACACACACATGCCACACGGTGGCAGTTGGAATATAAAAAAAGAAAAGAAGGAGCCCAGTGGAAGCGCGAATTTTATTCGATGTTATTCCCATTTGAAAATGAGTTATTGACACATGTAGCCACCCCTTGAAAAAAAATAAAGGCAGAGCCCAAAAACCGCAGGACCAGCTCTAGATCCCCAATCCCCAATCCCCCGTCTTCCGTTTTCCGATCCCCCGGAAAACTTGGAATCATTGCGTGGGAGCGGCCGGGCAAAGAGCGCGCATAAATTTTGGCTGCCTAAATAGAAAAAAGCAAATAAAACAGGCGGACTCCTCCCCTTTGTTTTTCCCCCCGATTGCGATTTGCCTGCTTTCTTTGCTCCGATTTGATTTATTTTATTTGCTTTGTGCGGCGCCGCAAGTGCTTCGCCCAATGGTTTATTAATATCGTAGGCGTTGCAAGTAACGTGCCGCTTGTGTGTGTGTGTGTGTGCCCCAGTGATTCTCCAGCCGGATACGTTATTATATTATACCATATTGCCGCAGCGCGGGGAAAGCGGCTAATCAAATATCCCTCATTATAGTCGTTATAACTTGCAACACCGGCGACTACACGAGTTATTTGGATTGATGTGGGGTTAGCCCAGCTAATTTTGAGGTTTTCTTGGGGGTAAAATCCCAAATCGAAGAGTAATTGTGGTTAAATGGGCTAAGTAAAAGCTAAAATTTGCAAGCTTATACTTCAAAGATTTATCTTAAAGAGGCCTAGATTGCAGATAAGAAAGGAAGAATAGTTTGCTTTTCACTGCGCTAAATTTATTAAAAATAGCGAGTGACCCATTAAAAAGTAAAAGTTTCAAGAAAATCAAATAGTTTTACAAAGTCTCATGCTAATGTCTCATGCAATATATATTCTTTATATTGTTTAAACGTATCTAAGTATTCCAATAGAATATAATCTAATAATCTAATAATCTAATTTGAAAACAGTCACATTCCTTGAACAAAACGAACTTAAAGTTCTTAAATTTCCAAAAGACTCATGAAAACATCCAAGATTGAATGAAATATATGACCATGAAAATCTTTAAATACAGATGAGTTTACACAAATATCTTTCCTTAAAGACCCTTTGTGGCCAACTAAATCCCGACTAAATGGAGCAGGATGCCAGAACTAGTTAGATGACTGATTGATGAAGTAGATGAACGAACGGACGAACAAGTGATGAAGCGGATTGCGTACGTGTGGTGCCGCATTAGATATTCATACGCACCGTCGTCCGGATTTGGCCACCAGGAATAGAGATTTGCAGATTTGGGGGACGATGAGACGAATGTCCTGGGGCCGCCCAGCCGCTGTTGCTGTCTGATAAATCACATATTTTCGCTGATCAAATCAATCTAATTGACATCACTCAAAATGATGGCGGAAAAGTTTCCACATTCATTTTCGCATTTGCAAAAAGAGCAGCAAAAAAGCCGGGGGAAAAAATGCGAATAAATGAGTTCCACCCCCAAAAACGAACGCCCCAGGCTCTGTTTTGGTTTAATGGTGGCTCTGTTTTGCTCTTGTGGTGCGTTCCCATTCCGCAGAATCCAGCATCCATCTCCACATATATACCATGTAGCCCACCTACCATCTGCCATCTCCCATCTCCCCAGTTGCCTATGCGGTAAAGCAGCGTGATTTATTTTCATTCCGATGGCAACGCCACCCAAATTCGACGCTCCGTCATCCTGACATTCGAATTGAAATGCAAATTCTGACGAATGTGCACTGGTTTTGCGCACATACCCATCCGGACGGAGTGGAGCGGTACCGGGACGTGGGATGGGGTTACGGGAATCCAGCGAGCAGCGACGGATTGTCTGACGAATGACTCCCGGCAGCCAGCGGCGACAGTAGGCGGTAAATGAGCGAGCTATCCATGTGTGTCACTTTCTGGAATCGGGAATACCACACTCCTCCTATATACATACACCATGCATCAATGTACACACACTCACTAATGCCCGACCGTATCCACATAGATATGGATTTGGATCTGGATATGGCATAAGGGGTATTACAGGTATGGGGCGCACCTTAGCATGTGCGTGCCACTTCACATGCAACCCACGCCATTTGAATTGAATAGCATCTCATTTACTCTCGCATCATTATTTTTTATTCGAGGACGAAATCCGGCTGGCAAGCCGTGTCCAATCGATTACTGGAGTGTGGAGTCGCCTGCCTTGGAATATATCGAAGGAGTTATCCTTTAAAGTGGATTCCAATGAGCACTTCAAAGCTGAGATTTTAGACCATTAACTTGACGGGATTATTAGAAGCTATTCAATTGATTTCTAAGCTATTGTATCTGCATAAAGCATCTGCTTTAAATTTGTTACTTCAATAGTTAATGCTGCAGTCTTTAAAAAAATCCTTTTCTTATTACTTCCAAAAAAACCCAACTTTAGGAGCCCACTTCATCCACATCCCCAACTTTTAGTTCCCCTTATTAATGTAAAAGAAACCCAGGCTATGTAATCAGTGACTATGCTTCCCACATGGGCAAATACTCACCCGGCAACTCCGGGCACTTTGTCTATCCTCCACTTTCGAATGAAAACTGTCGGGCATCGTCGGTTAATTCAACATCTGCAAAATGCAAGGATGTACATATTTTTAAAACAATGTCTGTTACCAGGCGGGCCTACTTAAAGCCGGGGCATCATCCGCACGGAAAGGATTCCGTATCCCGGAGACCGTCTATCAGCCGGGACGTATGTAGTACGTGGTGTCGGCCAGCATGTAAATGCTGCTTACAGGCCCAGACAATATTAACAATTCCCCGCAACTTGGCCGACAGCGTGCTCAAAGGGTCCTGCCTCTCCGCGTGTGTGTGTGCGGGTGTGTGCGAGTGTGGGTGTGCTCTGGGTGAGAGCGGACATTATATGCACATAAAGTGCTCTGCTCCTTCAACTGCAAGCGTCCTGCGGCAACCATGTTTGTGTTTTTGTCCCCGCCATAGTCGCTGCTCCTTGGCCACGTTAACAACTGTATCCCTTGTGGGCGCTCTCATTCGATGTATGCGAGGATGTGGATGTGCACGAAGTTGGCGATGGGGATGTCCTTCGTGCCCTGTTGGAAATGCCGGCAGGCCGTGTCCTGGCATCGTCCTAAAAGTATGCTGCAAAGTTTTTTCGATTTTAACGAAATTCGCCATGATCGTGAGGGTAGAATATTTATGCTCATTCAGGGATGAAAGTGCACCATGATATCCATAAGTTCCTTAAAGTTTTATTTAGAAATTATATGCATTTTAAGAATTATATAATTGTAAGCTAATAAAATATAATATGAACTATTGCTTAAAGTATAGTTTTAGAGCTATTTTTCATAAAGTTCAGGAGCACATGTCTTACGTTTAAGTGAAGTATCTCACAGTATTTTAATATATATTAAAATAAATAGTACGATACCATTGTCCTTAATTCATTAAAAATCCGTACTCCTTATCCTTATACCATCCACATATGAACATTCATGTGTGACTAACACTCATGTGGATGTGCCTCCTGTGTGTTGTTCTTGGACTTCCACCGTTGCACGTTGTCAGTGACGTCGTCGTCGTCGTCGACGTTCTCGTTCTCGTTGTCGTTCTCGTTTGGCGTTGTCGTTTGGCATTGTTGTTGTCGTTGTCGGTCTCGGCGGTCCAGTGGAGTCGAGTCGCTGGTGGAAGGAAAGTTGTTCAAGTGGCAGCTTAATTCGCATAAAATGAAAACACGCTGTCTACATTGTTCCTACAACTTTTCGAGTTTTTTATGGCACTTAAAATGGCTGCTAGACAAAGGCTTAACAAACGGCTACTGCAGGATCTACGGCTCCTGCTCTCTCATTTTGTAACGTATGTATGTGTGTGCCCCCTTCATTTTGGCCAACTTGAAGACAATAATGGCGTATCTAACTGACTTATTAAAGCTGGTCCGGTCTATTCGCAAAAAAATGCCATCTACTTCGCTCCATGCTGAGGTGAACAAAATCCAAGTGAAAGCCAGGCAACTGATTCACCATGTGGATATGGATATGACCCCTTTTTAAAGTGTCACCTCCACAGCTCAACACTCCTGGCCGAAAATCAATAAATGCAAATTCATTTTTATTGTTAACATTTAAATAAAAGGTTGGACTTCATGGGCAGGATACAATGTAAAAAGCCGGGGAATGCCACCTCCGATAAACCAACATCAATGAAAGCACTCACATTTTTTTACAAACTCTACCGTTTCTCATCCACAGGCAGCAGACCTTTGCGGATCCACATCACAAATCTCCACTTCACCCAGTCCACCTGCTCCATGGACATCATGCAGACATCAGCCATCGGGGTGTTAAATGGAATATTCGCAAATAATCGACATTTTAAAGCAGGAAATTTAAGGAATTTAAACAATCACTTTCCGGCAATGAAACTTGTAATTCAATTTAAACTTAAATTGATGAGTACATAGGTCAGAAACTAGCACTCAAATCCAAGTTAAACTTGTTATTTTTTAAGAAAATAATATTGTCAACTAATTTCCAGTTAATGTTCATTCACATATGTATCTTTACCTTTTTAACCTTTAAGATATATGTCTTAAATCTAATTGTTGGGTTTTAAAATTTAGATGCAAGGAAGTTATACTTTGAAGTAAAGTGTCATTTCTACTTGAGAATTGTCACCCCTATGAAGTTCAACGTCTAGGGATGATAATAAAGACATTATATAAGAATTTGTGTCGAAAAAATTTCACTACTTCCTGCAATTGGAGGCTGGTATTTTTTAATGACAGCCAAAGGGGTTGCCAAACAAAGCGTGCCAAGCGAATGAACAGCTTAATCGCCAGCACGAACGCTAAACACTCACTGTACAAGTGGCTCCCGCTAAATGCGACCCCTAAAAGCCATAAACCAAACTCGTTCGTTTCCCCGTCTGCTAGTTGTTGGTCTTTTCATAGCTGGACGATTTTACTGCCCAGTCTCAGCCGGTCCACTCAACAATTCTAGATTTATGAGTTCGGAAATGATCTGATAAAAATGTGTCCCAAAGCAGTCAGTCATATTAATTTATTGTTTGTGAAAACAAATAAATCTTTTGTATGGCTAAAATAGCTAAATTTACTATTCATTGCAAAGTAGTGAAGGCGTTTTCTAGTTGCGAATTAGGAGCATAACATATTATTCACAGATGTAATTATAATAATAAGCAAAACCAGTGATTTTACGTTGCCGCTATTCTCATTCAAAAACAAATTCCACTTTTTATGGTGAGAATGGGCTGAAAGCATTAATAAAATATGTTTGTTTAGAAAAGAAAATTAGCAATATTTCGCAATAATTTACACACATAACAAGGCTACCCGAAGAAAGGTGCGTGCAGCGCTGCTCTGCATCGAAATAAAGTATTCATATAAGTATTCATATCGCACTCATATGGGTGAATGGCTGGTTGGCTGGTAGGCAGAGGCGTTGAATTCAGTCTACCATCAAATGAAACAAATTCTAATTTAGTCGAACGCGAGAAATACATAGTTGCATGCGAACAAAGTAGACTCGTTCCTAGACGTTCCTAGGCACGATGAATATTCACGTTTGCAACGAAATGTAGAAATTGACCCAAAACCCGGGAATTCTTGCACCACGAGCGTGTCAAGCGAATGTTTAGGAATTAAACTTAACTATATTTTGCTGGCACTGTCGATGCCCAAAATGTATTACCCATTTCTGGAGCAATCAATCGAGTGCCTGAGGAATACATAAGATATGGCAATTCCCACAGACCAAAGCCACGATAGCAACGACCCTTCGTGTAGGTCCAACTTCTTGCTCCACTGCACCCAAGTGCAATCCGGTTGCATGTGGATGTGGATGTGGATGTGGCCAAGTGGCCGTCTCATTTCTACGGTGTTGCTGTTGCAGTTGCAGTTTAGCGGTTATATTCTGCATAAATGAATATGTAATTCATTTTATTATGGTGCAAATTGCGAATTGAATTGTTTTTAATTATTCCATACTCCGCTGGCGACCGCCAATTTTTCCAAACCGCACACACAAAAAGTCTAGCCAGTCGGTTAGTTACGAGTGTATGAGCACGAACAATTCGTACTCATACTTATTCGCGATCGGAAACAAAATACTTTTGGACACAAAGACTAAACAAAACTGTTAATTAAGTTGGCTGTACTAGCTGTAGTATGCATGGTTTTAGCGGAAAAGAGTGCGATGATTTAAATATAATTGTTGCATGTTCGCCTTTTTCGACTCTAATTATATACTTCTCGAGTCAAAAATAATGCAAATGCGGAGATTCATGAAAAAAATTCTTTAATCTATTTATGCCAATTAAACTTAATGAGCTTAAATTAATAGGTATATTTTATACATTATTGCAATTACATTTGGAAAGTTGAATTAATAAAAATAAGTTATTCGAATTCATTATATTTAGTTACAATTTTGCGCTTTCAGATTTTTTAAGAATATGCTGCTATTGTCCTAAATTAAATTGAGTAAATTAATTGAGTAACTAGTAACTAGTACTGATTATATATACTCCCTAGTATTTCCTTTTAAGTAGTTTTCAACCCCAATCTAAACGTTTTAATTTCAGAACGCCTCGAAAATTCAAAAACCGATAAATCATAACACTAGTGAATTTGACCTGTGACATGTGCACTTAACACATACTTTAGTTTAATACACTTTACGATGACCGTCCTCGGACCATCAAAGTGAAACAAAAGTGCTATGCAAATTTGGCCTGCGTTTCGTGTGCGCCTCGTAGGATATACATACATATAACTTGGTTCTCGACTGGTTCTCCGCCTTTTGGCCATAACAAGAGCGAGGCCAAGCTGGCCTAAAACAGCTAAAACAGCCGGCTGCGGCTGCTTTCTTCAACTAATTAAAAATTCCAGCGCCGCAATTGCGAAATTGGCCTCTTATCGGTTGGTATCATCGACGCCACGAAGGCTTAAACATGATGCGCTGATGAATAGCTGCCTAGACCAAAGGGAGTATGGCACATACATATACATACTGTACGTTTTGGTATGGGGAAAATGGAAAAGCATATTTATGAATACGATTATTTAGCCCATGATAATTTTTTGTTTCTCTCGCTTTGCAGGTTTATTTTGCAATGTCGATGCGGCGATGTGGTGCCCGCAAAAGCGACGGAGGCGTTTTGCGAAACAATTTCTGTTTATGGTCGCAGACACGCGACGTACTACTACTATACATAGTTGCGTGGCTTTTCATCATACGAATAAAAAACATAAATAACAAGCCCAGGAGAAAACTCTTTCGCGCTGCCACCGGGCATTTTTTAAACGCATTGCATTTCGCAAGTCATTTCTTTGCGCGCCGCGGCGAAATTAATGAAAATATGGTCCAGCATGGATTGAAAGGATTCAGGAGTTTTGGCTACAAAAATCTTAAGTTTTAGATGCAATTCTGGCTCAGAAAGCCCCCTTTTATAACTTTTACTTTAAAGAAACACTTAAATATTGATTATTATTGATTTCGAAGTATAATTTTTTAAATTTTAAATTATACCTATTTTATAAGGAAAAATCTTGCAAAATGATAGTTTTGCCACCTTAACCAACTTGCCAATCAATTGATCAGCGTAATAATAGCCACTCATATATCTAGTATCACTTTATCTGATTTATCTGCCCCGTAGATATAATTTATATCTGAATTTTATCTAGTCATGAACTGGCTAGATATAATTAAATGTCACAACTGCATGGTACCTATTCTAGTACTGTCAATATGATAAGTTAAGTATGTATAATTAAATTCAGAAGCTGGCTTTAAAACCTTAAAGAATATTAGGTGTCTGCTTTTTGATCTAGATATCATAATAACATGTAATACCTTCACTAGACTACAATGTTGTGTTATAAATATTTAAAGATTTATTATATAAATAAAATCCTCTAATTCCATTTTACCACCTTGATTGTTTTACTTTCTTGAACCGAACGTATCACGCAATTGTAGTAAACAATACTCACATGGTAGCGCTGTGGGACCTGGGTTCAACTCAGCCCAGTTAGTGGCGGTAGTAGTTGCCGTTGCCGTTGGGTGCAAAGTCCACGAGGAACCGGGGGTCACTTGTAAAGCTTCATCGTGTCCGGGGTCAGGGCGTTGCGTTATAAAACGCCAAGACGTTGTTGACAAGCACGTGACAGTAAACTTTGGCACTCTGTTCTATGGTGTGTGTGAGTTTGTGTTTGTTTACGCCGTGTGGAATCGTTGATCTGGCTGATATGGCGCTCCCCACCTTGGCCCAATCAGGGGCACGCACTTTTGGGTTATTCACAACTTTCGGATATTTGCCACAAACGCACCCACCTCCAGCTAATACCTCCACCTCCACCTCCAAATACCGCCCACCACCCACCGCCCAGTGGCACACAACCTGTTTGTTCGTTCGGCCTTGCGCGCCCACTCTCGCCCATGATGTGCGCATTACCGAGTTCGAGCGCATACTAGTTGTGTGTTGCATGTTCGCTTTTGGCCAAAAGCGCCGCACTCGGTTGCAAAACAGAGAGAGAGAGAGAGAGAGAGAGCGGCGCAGAGCGCCAGCAAGAGCGGGGGTTCGAAAGTTGCGCATGTGCCGTGAAAAACGGGTTTTTCTCCTGCGGTGCAAGTGAGACGGTTGCATATTCGCGGGCGGCACTGCTCTTTCCAGGTGGGCGGCGGGCGGTGGGCGGTGGTTGCAACTGGAACATGGAACGTGGAAAACGCTCCGCCTCCTTGGACTTCGCGAGATATATGGCCAAAATGCTACGGCTGGCAGCCTTGGTATTTTTAGGTTACGAATTTGCCCAGCTTTTAATTAGTACACATGGTCGGAAAAACCTGGGGGCGGTGGGTGGTGGTGGCACATTCGCATGGCCAGTGGGCGGTTGTGGGTGGTGTTTTTGTGGGTGGCGACTGTTTATGCTTCTTTATCATACCTGTGATCCAATTTAGAAAAACCATGCAGCCGGTCAAAATAGCCAATTAACTCGCTGCTGATCAAAGGCAGAGCAATTCCCGTTCAAGGACTCCAAAAAGGCCACAAGCGATCCGAAAACTAGACAGATTTCGGTGGATTTTGGTGCACTGAAAAAAAAAGATTATTAAATATAAATTTCAAATTAAATTTGAGAAGTTAAGGTAATATTTTATTATTTATCGAATTATCTTAGTAATTAGCTAAAACATTTCATTTGAGGTATTTATATGAATCTCTTCTTAAGTGGAGGTAGATATTTTGTAATATATACAACTAAATAAATTATAGTAATTAAAGTAATGCTCTTTGTAAAGGGGGTCCACTAGTTAATGCTATTCCATCGATTAACCTGTCCTTTAATAGCTACTAGAAGCTGCTTTTAACAGTTCTTTGTTTCAAAATGAATTTAATTTGATATTCTAAGTGTACTTGAACCCCCGCACAGGTAGCTAGGTGGTCCAGGGGGTTGGGGCTTTGGGGCCTGTTCTATGGCTGCGCAGAACACGAGATAATCAGGGCTGCCCAGAAAGGGGCCTAGCCGGCTCTTTGTCGAAAATTGCATCCATGTCATGCATGCGCATCCATTCATTACCTAGTGGCTGAGTGGTTGGAAGACAGCGTTTGGCGTTTTGTATCCCAGCAAATATGCCGTGTTCGCATGTTATCCCAAATGTCCCTGGGAGCTCAACAGCCCCCGTGGAGCCCCGCTGCCCCGCCTTCTTTTTCCAGCCCCTGGCCATCCCCCTCAGCCGAGCCCAGACAGTGTGTACTTTATTTTGCCGAACGAACAAACATCTTGTCGGACGAGCAAGCAAATGACTTTTCCCCTTCCCGAATTTTCCAACTTTCAGCCGTTGTCCTTTCTGCGTGCCGTCCTTTTTTGTAACCCATCTATCGGCACTAGTTTGGTCTCGGTCTCCCCAGTTTGTGGGGGCAACGCCATCGAAATCCTTTCAGGTGATTCGAGTAAGCCCAAAATATTGCACTCACTTTGGTGGGCATTACGGGATTTTAACAAGGTGCAACAGCGATTGCTTTGAATAAAGAAAACGATAGTTAAAACCTTTATTCAAGATAAGCAAACATCTTTGTTTTCAGTCATATAATAGTAGGATGCTTCGTGAACACAATCACCAAGCATTTAAATATTGCCAACTTGATAACTTTGTCTTTCATTCGACGTTAATGCTATAGAATGATTTATTTTACAGCCCACTTTAAAAGACTGCCCATCAGTTAAATAACTTTTAAACGGTAGCCACAATTAGCTACTGATTTAACAAAGTGCATTCCGATTAGAATAATTATGTGAGCTGGCATTTAAGCAACAAGAAGCTCTAAAAACTAATAGGTTAAATTCGCATATAATATTAAAACCCATTCACAAGCGGCCAGTATTTGTTTAGCATTTTATGAGGCGCTCGGCCACAATGGCGCAAATAAATTGTATCTCACGGATGCTGGGCAGCATCTGTTCGGTTGCGAGTGCTATCAGCATATTTATGGACATGGTACAAGCAAAAACCTATGACTCGCCTATCATCAGCTCCAGCCCCATGATCGCAACGATGGCGAATTTTCGCAACTGCTCATGTCGGCGACTTCGAGTTTTAAATGCGATCTGTGGCGCAGGTATCCGCGAGATACTTGCGCTGCTGCCACAGACAGCACACAGCCATCGCTGAGATGGCCGCGAAACATGAGCCAAATAAAAAGCCCATTTGCACACAAATTTACTTCCAAAATGCCCAAGATGCGCATCATTCAAACCGAGTGTCCGTGTGGAATGGAATGGGCCACGGTAACTGGACACCGGATGCAGATAAATCTTTGGACTGCCGCTCCTTCCATCGCCCAGTCCCGACTTTCTGCATCTTTAACAGCAAGTTGCGTATGGTGGAGCCGGGCGAAGTTCCATCCAGTCCAGTCCCAGTCCAGGTGAAGTCCCTGGGATTGAAGCTCGATCGGAATCACCAGATAAGCCACCGATCACCAGCAAGAATCCCTGCTCGCGGCGGTGCGGCGACAAACTTAATTGCGCCTATTCCTGCATTAATTGCACACACACGCGCGAGGATGGCGTCGCTCGGCCGCCGGAATGTGTTAATTAAATATTTAAATTATTCGTATTCGTATTCGAATTCGTACATTGTGGATGCACCGCATCGATCCTTCATTACTCGAATATCGCTCGAGAGTGCTAAATTTAAAGATGCGGCACGCACGGCTTGCACCAGCACTTCCTTTCCTATCCGCGGTCCTGCCTCGCAGGACATTGTACACTTTTTGGTCTAGACTGTTTTGCGGTCATCGGGAAAATAACAACAACCGCAGCGGCGGCAGCATCTGTGAATGTATCTGTATCTGCATGGGCATCTGCATATGCATCTGCTGGCTAGAGACATCCGACAGTCGCGTTCGATCAGCGGGCATTTTTAATCGCCATTCAACATTTTCGCTGTAAGGGGTAAATATGGCTAAGTACATTCCAAATTCTTGTTGTTATATATTTATTAATATTATTTATTATATATAACATATTTATTAATGATCAGCTAGACAATTTAAAATATTCAATGTCTTACATTAGGTCTTAAAGATATCTAATCCATCTTTTTCACTTCACCCTAAATATACTTTATTTTTATATGAAGATTCAACTTGGAAAGTATTTTTTCAAATTTTCTCGCCGTGTGCTTTTATTGAAAAGTGGAAAAATGACGCCACGCGTCCTTTGGGCAAAAGCCACAAAACATTTTCATTTTATTTTTACACGTTCGGGCCAAATAGAAGCCATGGAGGCTGGCGGTGTCCTTGCGGTGGAGCAGTCCAATTGGAATATATATTAATTAAATGTAGTTGCCCACGGCAGCGAGGCTCATTGCCAATTGTCCAGTTTGGTTCGCCAATTTTCCCGGTTTTTCGTTTATGTTTTATTATGCGGCTATATAATTTTTTTTTTATTGCTGGCCGGGGAAACTGCAAATGCAAAACGACGAGAGCAATAAACATGCAGGCCATCTATGCGCGTTTCGGCATACATAAATTTGAAACTAGCAGGGAGCTACAAATTAGAGCTGCTGGCCCAAAGCTCGACCATTTGGGCCATATACATGCATATAGATATCCCAACGAGGTAGTTCCATCAGCGGGCGCATTGAGCCGTTTAAAAGCCAACCGCGCGCAAGCGGAGTGGAGTGTGTATGTTGCATTTTGTGGGTTGTGCAACCGCGGAAGTTTCGGTGGGGGGGGGAGTGGCAGGAGCAGCGGCAGAGGCGTCCCGTGTAACCGGCGGCGGGGGCAACTTCCAACTTCCAACTTCCCACTTTCAACTACCAACTAGCAAACTACCAACTGCAGCGCCAGCGCTCTAGAATGAGTTATTGGCCTTGTTGGCGATTTTATTGCCACGGCGCAGCCATAAAATATGGTAAATTATAGCGGTTTGTTGTTTTGGCCATTTTGTAGCCGAATAATGTTCAACGTTCTACGTGTGCGTCCTCAAGCCCCAATAGACCTGTTCATGTTTCAGCCCCGGATTCGCTGCACACGCCCACAACACAAATGTGGTCTTGTCAAATGGAAACGCGACAAGTTTCTTTGTTTAACAAAAAGGCCCGAACACGCGCCGTTATCATATATCAATAGACCCACCGAATGCAGGCAATATTTTATTATTTTCCAATTTAAAATTAATCGCGTTTGCAGCGCGTAAGCCAATTATCCGAACAAAATTTAACTGTTGTGTGTTATTTTTTTTGGAATTTATTGTTTTAACAATTTGATGTATGGGGAAATGAAACCAAAACAATATAAAAAAAAGAAATCTTCCAAAATTTAATATTGAATGTAAGTTAGTTTGCCAATCAAGCTGTAGTTCCAAACTTTCTAGAGCGAGAAATTGAATCAAATTTCAAGCAATTAATTGTTTGTTTCGTTTTTATTGCCCCAAATCATATTTAACGCAATTAAAGATATGCTTTCCAGATTATCTACACTACCCCGAATTCGCATGTGCCAAAAGCATTTCATTGTGCCTGACTTTTCAATTGCAACCACCCCGAAATGGGAAAATGGGAAACTGGGCATCAGATGCTGCAATCCTTTATGCAGGCGCTGCGAAATCCTTTTTACCACATTGCAGCGAGGAGGCAATTGTGCGGAAAACCCCTAAACATGTTTTGGGTTAATTTAAAATGTGGCCCGGACCGACTGGCACAGAACAAAGCGCTAAATTAATGTTGTCATTTTCCACTCGGCGGCTAAAATGGCCAAAGCCAGCCTCCACACAAAGCCAACTGGACTCATTATGATCTGGACTTTGTTGCCTCGTGTGCGCCAGTTGGCAGTTGCATCATCCCATGCATTTGCGAAAAAGTGCAATTGACTGCAGATGCTACCACGATTTGAAGCGGCTAATTTGAAAATTCACAAATTTATCTAATTGTCTTCAGAGGGCCATTGCCACCCATTCAAGCTTTAATTAGTTTTGCCAACCAGTTGCAGATATTAAAGTGCATTGCATATAAATAATTGCAAATAAATAAGAAATAAGTAAATTAAAGTATTATTAAACCTAAGGTTTTTAATATATGATAAAGAAATCATGAAGCTTATTGTCACTTATTATTATTTATTCATTATTCTATACAAAGTATTTGATCAAGGCTTAAAATAGGTGATGAAAGTTAATGATTCGATAAAGAAAAACCCTAAGTAATAGAAACCAATCACTTTAAAGAAAGAAAATCTTTTTAAAAATATTTTAGTTTGAAAATATTAATAAATTATTATTGATTTCATACTTCAAAGCGAACTGTTGGGGTTTTTTTGATCTCCGATTTTTATTTTGTATTTGCCGAGGTTTTTAACAATTATATTTTTAGGATCATATATTGTAAACATAATTATTAAAGATACGTTCGCTTCGCGAGTGATTCTTGGTGATTTGTGCATATAAATATTAATAAATATATTTTATTCCAGAAACCCTTTAAACTCAATGCCAAACTGCTTCAGTTTTGTGACTCATTCACAGAATTGATATCTTAACATGGCACATTAAGCTCTTACGTAAGATCACCTGAATTCCGTGAAACCCGTGGGGTGAGTTGCTCTAATTAGAAACGTGTCCCTCGTGGAGAATAAAGATCTGATAAAATAGAGCCGTTGGCTTCCCAGTTGGTTACGCACAGGTAGCTCGTATCGCGCCAAACTTTTGTTACCAATATATGGCGATCATTATAAAGGGATCAACTGTCAATCGGAATTACTGTCCGAGTTTGTGGAATTCCAGTGCTGAGCTGTTATGGGTAGGTCGATAATTATAATGCGGCACCGACGATTTATTATTTTCATTTATAGATGTGACACACGACACAAACTCATGAGGCCCGTGATTGAATGCATGCGAGTATCTGTATCTACATAATTCTTCGAAAAATCAGACCGCTCCCTTGTTCGTTCCGATTAATTAAGTTCATCGGGTCGCAGCGCACACTTTTATATTTATATTTATTACTGAGGAGGGTATATACAATTTATATAATAAACAAATAATATATACACTATGATTAAAGATACACTTTAATCTCCATCATAAGATACAAGATACTTTAGTTTAAATAAGATACAGGCGAATAAATGATTTACTCAACTTTATTTATTGTTAAATTTGAAAATTTACATAAATACTATTTACAATTACA
Source organism: Drosophila sechellia (assembly GCF_004382195.2). Classification (NCBI taxonomy): domain Eukaryota; kingdom Metazoa; phylum Arthropoda; class Insecta; order Diptera; family Drosophilidae; genus Drosophila; species Drosophila sechellia. The sequence continues at coordinate 12,324,978 of NC_045951.1, read as the reverse complement.
AAATGAATGCCATTAGATGTGTCTCGAACCAGTTTGCCGAACGCAAGTGCCTTTGTGTGCAAAGAAGTAAGTGTGAATTAACTAAATTAGCGCAGTTAATTTGCTCGTATAGTATGTGTTTATATGCATATATCACAGATACTTAAAAATTCTCTACAAATTTATCAAACGAATTGTGTGTGTGGCTAATTACATTAATTAACTATTAATGTGTGTGCACGGATTAATTATTTGGCCGAGTATACGTTATTGAAAGTCGAAGGTCCAAAGGGATTAGGCAAATTCTTAAAACTAATGCTTCGCTCCTCGAAATTCACAGGATACTAGCACTAATACAACGTGTTGTTTCCTCAAGATCTTATGCGGTAGCTATCTAAAATTATTAAGTTGCATGGATTAAGCACTTAAGGTAGGAAATGTTTGTCTTAAGACAAAAAGATCGCTTGATTTATAACACGGTGGAGTAGTAGTAGCTGGCATCATTATACTCATACTCAACGTTCTCCACTCGAAAGATGAATGAGCTCGTGCGGTGTGCGTTTATTTCGAGTCATTAAACTTGGAGCCGTATGACTCAAGCCCCGGGCCCCAAAAAACGCATGACAAGCAACCCAAAGTGGGCGGCTCAGATGTCTGGGCCCCACCACCGCACCACCGCACCACCACCACTACCACCGCACCACCATCGAGACATGTTCGTCTCGCAGAATTTCAGCGGTTGTGTGTGAATATGCTAATTAAAGTTATAAAGCGAAATAATTTATGATATGGTAGGAAATAAAGTTTTATTGCCATACTTAAGCTACATTTATTGCAAAATAATTAGTGTAGTTATCGCTATCTGTTAAACGTACTCGTAATCGTAATCGCGGATTGCCCGCCAACTTGCACTTGTCCCGCCATCTCGAAATGTGTAAGTAGTTTCGCTTGCTATTTGGTATCTGGTAACTGCTAACTGCTCTCCACTAACCGGTTCAAGGTCGAATTACGACCCGGAACGCCCACCCTCCGTCAGATAGGCATTACTAGAGACGCCCATGTGCCCATGTCCATGCCCTAGTCCATGTCCGTGGCCATGTCCATGACCGTGTCCGTGTCCGTAACCACTATCCGTATTACTGTACAAAATGTTGACCATGGAAGCCACCGTCACCGGAGTGACGGAATGCATCGAGGAACTGTGGCTGCTCCCGCTGCTGCTGCTGCTGCCGCCGCTGCTGTTCAGCTTCATAGTGGGTGGTGTCTGGGGCGGAGTATCGGGCTGGATCTCGGGAAACCCCACCCGCTGCGGCGCCGGATGGATGTGAGTGGGTGGCAGCTTGCCGGTGGAGGAACTGGAACTGCTGCTGCTGGGCAGATGCATGCCCATGGCCTCCGTGTACGCCGTAGGTATCCGCGAATATGGCGATCCGCCGGCGTAGCTGCTCATCATACTCAGCGGCGAACCGAGCTCCATCGAGTGGTGCGGATGATGGTGGTGCGGGTGGTGGTGCTGCTGTTGCTGCTGCTGCAACTGCTGCAGCTGCTGTTGCTGATGCTGGAGCGGCTGATGGGGCAACTGCTGGTCCGCCGATGCGGGCGGATAGAAGTTCTGGCCGAGGTACGCCGCGGTGGGCGGTGGTGTCTTGCAGGCGGCTGTGTCGGCCACGCTCCAGATCTTGGGCTTGCTCGCCGGAACTGGGATGCCACAGTCTCTGCTCAGCGGGTTTTTTTGGGCCGCAAAGTCACCCGATTCCTCCTGGCCATAGCCACCCGGATGATAGTACGGCTCCATTTGATGGTGCTGCAGCTGCTGCTGATTCTGCTGCTGCTGCTGTTGCTGTTGGTGGTGTTGCATTTGCTGGGGATGCGGGTGCGTATGCGTGTTGTGGGATTGCGCATACGAACTGTAGGCCGCGTGCATGGGATGGGCGCCGGGGGGCGTGGCATAAGGCGCCAGTCCACGCATGGCCACCAGATTGTGTGGCTCCCGGTCCAGATCCAGTTTCTGGTCACCACTACTGTCCACCTCCTTCTCCGCCTTGCCCAGTTCGGATTTGATAAGTTGATTGCCGGGATCTAAAAGATTAAAGGAGGGAGAGACCATGTGGAGACACAAAATAAATTTAATTAATTTCAAGTCACAGGCAGGAAGCAGACAAGTTCTTAGAGGACTGCAAAACTTGGCACTTCCAGGAGGTGGAACTCTTGGCAGCTGCCAGCTGGCAGTGGCAAAAACCCTTGAAATTGTTGGTGGGCGTTGATGCGTGCAACCCTCGCAGCCAGCGGAGAAAGCTTTCAGCAGCAAAAGACTCGAGTTTCCGCCGACTACCGCCCAAGTCCCCCGCCCCCTTTCTTCCGCCCCTATCCCTGCTGCGTTGCACCATTTCTATGTGTCGCCAACTCGAACAAGGCCACTTTGGAGACGGAGTACACGGAGAAAATGGGTCGACAAACCACTGGCTTATGGTCATCTTAACAGAAGGAACTTTATTCGTGAAAATCATTGATTGTTAAATCTTTTCGAAACTTGAATTTATTGAAATTTAAAGTCCTTGGATGTGTTACATATTTTCGCGCAGTGCATCTTGGAATCGGAGTGCGGGCGCAAGGCCACTTTGCCAACAATGTGCTGTCAACTTCCGGGGAGGATGTCGCCTAAGCAGTCAGACAAATAAACGGACGACGGACTACGGACGGACTTTATACGGACTTTGGAGCGGCGGACGGGCAGACGAATGTTGCATAACATTCGCCTCGCCACATAAATTGTACTTAAAAGCCCAGTGCCACAAATCTGCTAAAGGGGCGGGTCAGCCAGTCAGGCCAAGAAGGGCGTAGGAATCAATGGGGCAAGGCGTTTGGAAAACAATATGCCGGAGCTCAAGAAATTACAAAGAGATCGCTGAGGACTACTAATTGAGGAGGTCAGGAATGGGCAGGCACTTGGACTCACCGAAAGCTTCTGTAGAGAGTTTCCCACCATCGTCGGCATCCTTTTCCTTCTCATCGTCGGAAATCATGCCATCATCATCGTCCTCCGTCTTATTCTTGGGCTCCCACGTCATCTTGTTCTCCTTTTTCAGCCGGCGACGAGCATTGGCAAACCACGTGGACACCTGGGTGAGGGTCATCTTGGTGATGATGGCCAACATGATCTTCTCGCCCTTCGTGGGATACGGATTCTTCTTGTGCTCACTCAGCCAGGCCTTCAGCGTGGCCGTGGATTCCCGCGTGGCGTTCTTCCGTCTGGCGGCGAGATCATAGTTGGGTCCGTATCTGCGGGTTGGAAATCATACATACACCCCGAATCAATATGGCTCTCATTGCCGAGTTGTAGTTGCGCCCTAATATCATGGCCACTAATGAGTTTGCTTAGGGCAACACCGATTTTCCGGCCTGCTATCAGCTTTTTTGGGTAAACAAAGCGCGCAGCACACACCTTAAAGACACTAATCAGTTATTGGTAACAATCGCTGATAAGAGTCGTACGCTACCCCCACCGCCGGAATGCATTTGCAACTTCCTCTCGTCTAGGTCAACATCAAATGGCAATGGAATTGGTATTCCTAGTCCCGTTTCAACCAAAACCGCGCCCCGGGGCTCAAACTCTAAGCCAGACATACCCTTTTAAGCGATAAATAAAAAGAAACCCGGCAGACGACACGACGCGAAAGTTTTTGTCCCATGGCAACATTTTAAGCCCACTTAAGTTTCCCATTTGTATATTTGTACATTGGAACTTCTTGAACTACAGCTCTATTGTTTCTTTTTGGTGCCTGGAACGCCATGAGCGACAACTATTTGTATATAATCTGATTTGTAATTAAATGTTAGTTTAAATTTTACTGAAAGTCTGCCAAATGTGTTATCCAATTGTCTTAGTTTTTAGATGCTCACCCGTAGGCCGCCAGCGTGGGATCGTAGGAATAGTATCCGGTGGTTGACTGCAGGCTGGCGGATGTCCAGGCGCTCATCTCGGTGCTGGGACTGGTGTCCTTGATGCCGTAGGGATTGCTCTGGAATTGAGGGCGGCAATGGGCCATCAACGAATTAGTCACAACTGCTGGCAGCCGGAGGCAGTGAGTCCCGTGTAAGCTGGACTCTTTGGTAGCCAGTGAGTTTGTCAGCCTCCAGGTAATCAGGTAATCGTGGCAGTTACACGTTACCGGGCCTAACGAGCTGACGGCCAACATGGCGATATCTGCTCGGCCTGTCGACTCGCATTTGCGCGGACTTCCGCTCAATGCACAAAGCCAATTAGTGGGACTTTCCGACTACCCAGCGATTCCCATACCCACACCCGATCCTTACCAGAGGTGCGTAGAAGGCCGAGTTATCCACTCCGATGCTGGGGTACGGGTTCTGTTCGTTAGAGGGATACGGTCCGCCGTAGACGCCCACTCCCACGCCGCCGGAGGGCAGGGCCATGCGGGAGTAGCCACCGATGGCCAGTCGAGCCGGATCGTACTGGCAGGAGCACACGGTTTGGCCAGACACGGGATCCGTGATGATGGGTCTGCCGTTCTCGCAACAGGATCCCCGGCTGGGCAAGTCCTGGGCGGCAGATGAAAGGCCAACGGGCACATCGCCACCAACCACATCCTCCGCCGGCGATGTGGACAGACCCTTGTGGCCCGCATGATGCGACGACTGGGAAAGTGCACCTGGACTCAGAGGACCGGCGGTCAGGCCGGTGGCCGTCGAGCCGCCCGAGGGACTCAGCGAAGCCTCATTTGTGCCGGATAGCGGCGATCCTCCGCCATGGCCGCTCTGGCTGTCGGTATTGGCGGTAGTCAGCTGCAAAGATGCCGAAGGGAAAAAAGAGCAAATTTTAGCAATGCCGAAAAAAGAAACTCGAACCCGAAAAAATGTGTGTACACTGAAAAAAAAATATCCATTTAAATATTAATAATAGGTTTTAAACGAAGACAGTGAAACTTAATTAGATCGTTCTCTTAATTCTATAATACAAACACATTAATAACTATTTTGATTGCTTGAACTTCTTAGCATAGGTGTTTCTTTCTTTAACCCCATTTTTCTCTCGGTGCACGAACAGGTGGAGTTGGCAGGACCCGCAAGAGCAAAGAGAAGAGAAGCGAAGGGACGAAGGAAAGGTAAGCGCAAAGGCATGTCCCTGCCGACCGACCAGGTCGAAATCAACAAAGCAGATTAAGATGATAACTCCAAATGTCAAAATATTTTATTGGCCTGGCGCATTTTGCGATCCGTTCCATCTATTTTCACTTCATTAATTTTCAATTTATCACAGTCAGATTTCAGATACTGCTTCTTCGTCCCAAGCCGAGCACATCGCACATTGGGCACCGGGAATCCAGAATCCAGAATCGGGGCTCTTTTGAAGAGGGTTCTGTTCGGTTTGGTTCTCGAGCGTCCCGAGTTGAGTATCAGTGGACCGATCGATCGAGCGGGAATGGGCACGGCCCTGGCCAAAAGGGCAATCAAATGATGAGGGACAGGGCAGGTAGACTCCGCTCACTCGCCGCACTGCCCTCCTCCTCCTCCGATATGACCCCCTATATGGCATATCCTCTGCTGCGATAACCGCAGCGAATCGGAGACATCTGAGCCGTTGGCTGCTTTCCAACCTCGTGATCGGGAATCGATCGATCTGTGCTGGAAAATCCCGAAATATAGATGATGACTGACTGTCAGATTCCACTTCACGCGCTTTCAAATCGGTTATTTCATCTGACAGCGATGCCCAATAACAGTATCTCTCATACTTATATGCATAATCCAGTGGCTACCGTAACGTGTTGGCCAAATTTCTCCGCCTATCACGGCTACTGAACGATTCTGCCCATGTGATTTAAATAATAATGGTAATTGAAGGCTAAACGAGCTGATTCGCCAACACCTCCTGCCGACTATCTAATCATCGGGGCAATTTCGCAGCGACGTCGAAAAAGCAGCAGGAAATTGTTGCATAATGAAGGTGTTTCATGAATGAAATCTAATGAATACTGAATGAATGGAAGTGGCTCGTCGTCGACTGTCTCCACTAATGTACAAAACGCTGGGCGCGCTCATTTCTTATTATACTTTATATTCCTTCTCTTTATTTGTTTTTTGGTTTTTTCCTTGGCGATTCGAACATCAATTTCAGTTTTTGTGGCCGCCCATAAAAAACACATATCGGCGGGGACGAGGACAGGCGACTGGGATCTGGGGACCTGGACGCGAGCTGGACGCGGAGCTGGACTGGCTGGTCAAGTTCTCGTTTGGAACAGTGCTTATTATCGGCACGCAAGTCAGTTTATTTTTAATGGTTCCCACTCACCCACCACTCGCCTGCAGAAATAAAACCACAAAAAAAAAAGAATCGCAGGAAGTGCAGCGAAGAGCGCCCAGCCGCTGAGTTTATCGCAAGGTGACTGCAGATAGGATAAGCCACACTCTGTGGAACCAACTTGGAGGCAGGGATTGGGTTCGGGATTGGGTATGGGTTAGGGATTGGGTGGGGTTGGGTTTCTATTCGGCGGAAATGCTGAAACTTGTCGGCAGCTCCTAAACGCTGCCTTAAAGTTGGGCGCTCTTTTTATGATTTTTTAGACAGTTTTGCAGCCGGTGTCAAATTGCGGCAAGTTTAATAAGGAATATTTTCCGGAGTTGCCACAAAGAATATTTTGTATTCACACTTGTGGCTATCTGACATCTATCTTAATCACTTGGTGAGTTCGTATGAAGTTAGTTGCCATCACATCAATTTAAACTCTTATAGCTGTTCTAGTATTTCATATAAATATTGTGGATACAAAAATGCTATAAATTTATTGTTACTGATAGTAATATTATGCTAGGTCCAAAAAAGTAAGTTGTAATAAAATGTATTGATAAATATTTATGAATCTGAGTTAAATGTTGTAATATATAGGAAGATGTGTTTTTCAGCCATAATGTTATAAAACTAAATAAATTAAGAGCACAAAAATCGATCAATAATAAATTGTGGTCTTTAGCTTGCTATAAATATTATATATTTGTAATTAACTTACTTGCATATAGAGTATTCTTTTATGATCTTATTAACGGGGTTAAATGCTTTGCAGGACTAATTAAACTTGTATGATAATATAGTACTCTATTTATTAGATATTGTATCTAAAAAATGCCCAGCAAAATCAAAGACCTACAAGTCATCAATATTGCCAGAATGTGTTTCCCACTAATTACCAGTGAGAAACCATCTAAAGGCCCTTCAATCACCAGTAAGACAAGCCATACGAGCCCGATTTTTATGCGCCATTACCAAAGTTCAAAGTGGCAATTCAACCTTGCATCTTTAGCCGCAAAACGCAAACATGGAATCTGCAAAACAGCTGGACAAGCGAAAGTCTAAACGAGCTGCAAACCAACAATAACAAGAGCATAAAACCTAAACAAGATGGGAAAAAGCGGGCGAATATTCATTGACCGTAATTCGGTTGAACCGGCATGGACATCGTGTAAATCTCTATCTCTGCCTTTGAAGTGCCCACATCCATAGCCACAGCCATATCCGCATCCAGATGCAGTTTCCGATGCACAGATGCAGATACGTATCTGCAGATACCTTTACCGATACCGCTACAGATGGCCACCCGCACCCATTGGGGCCAAGATGTTGGTGGAGCTGGTGCCGTCACTTTACGGTTATTAATTTTATGATTTATGTTAAAGCTCACGAGTCCGCCTACCAACTCCTACCAACCCCCCATCCCATTGCCCATTGCCAATTCACAAACGCACGAGTACGATATGGTATGGTTAGGATGGTATGGTATGGTATGGAATGCTATGGCATGGTATAGGATGGCATGGGATGGCACGGTATGGGATAGTCAAGACAAAGGAGATCGGCATTGTTGTGGTTATTGGGTGCTGCTGTTGTTTCTGCTACCGCTGGAGATGCGTTTATGGATTTGGTTTTTGCACTCCTAACAACAACGACGATTGCGAAACAAAAGCTATTGGGTTGGGATTGGTTAGTATGGGGGGTTTTCCTTCAGTTGAGGGGTATGGGGGATGCTTGACGCCAGGCCAGAACAATAAGCGAAAATATGAGGATCCCAGCTCGGCGACAAGGAAGCTGAAAATGCGAAGGAGTCCCTACATACACAAACACATGTTCGCATTCGAGTTCGCAGTCAGTCCGCTTGGATTTGGCATATTCTCACATTCATCCGCAGGATTGCGTTGCCAAACGAGTACGCCATATTCATACAGATACCCAGGCCCACTTTAAAAGGGGTGCACTGGGAAAAATATTATCACAAAACCTCATATGAAATAGTAAATAGTTAAAAGTCTAGCAATTCTCACTTTCTAGTTTCTAGATACATTTAACAACTACTATTTTACTGAATATATTAAGATGAAAGCAATTGAATATATTTAAATACATAAGTATATAGAACTGGTAGAAAGCAGACATTACATAAAGTAAAACTTTCCTGAAGAATTTTTAAAATTAATTAAATTTATGATGGCTTTACATTTGTAACCAAAACTAAAGGTAAATTTACGTTTTATGGTAGTAAACAGCTATCATTACCGATTTAGGCATCAAAGTCGCTTCTATTTCTTTTAAATATTTTTGAAAATAATCACAAATCCCCACATCTTTTCTCGCCGTGCATTGAATGGCCAAAAGGGACGACAGGCTCCAAAGTGCGTTTTTGCTAATGCGAATAAGTTGCTCGGTTTTTTGTGTGGCTCGCTTATTGAATTAAGTTGGGGCGCAGAATACTATGGTTCGCAGTGGAACAACTCTTTCGCAACTCAACTGCGGTTTCAATGTTTGCATTAAAAATTCATAAATCAATTATGGAATGCACACTGCGAAATATTAGTTTTTTCTCGCATCATTTACGGGCTTGTCCTTTTGCGTCCCGATGGAGATGGAGATGGGGAATTGGGCGGATTCGGATGGAGCCTATGTGGATCCAGGACTCGACATCGTCGCGCACTTTTTGCTGCCTTAGAATTTTAGTTATTTTGCCATGAAATGCGTGAACAGCTCGCATGGGAAGTTAAGAATTCGATGTGCGATGTGTGCCTGCAAGTTCTTTTACTACTGCCAACTGTCAGCCGTTGATTAAATTCATATATTGTCGTTTTTTTTTTTCGGAATGCCGTCTTGGCGTCGAAATTAAAATTAAATTAATGAGAGCCCGAGTGTGTGCACTGCATAAATTTGGCAACCGAATGCCACATCAACTGACCAGTCTTTCATTGGGCTTAGTATTAGTAGCACTTAGTGGCTTTTAGTAGCTTTAGTAGCCGTATGCAAATGAGCCAAAACGATGACAAAATTCTGGTTGGCTCTTAATCGATCGCAAGGCCAAAGGCTTTTTGCACATCTCCAGCCATAATTATAGTCGATAATCTGAGCGTTCATTATTTTAATTATTGTAATTTACCAAGTTTGCATATTATAATAAATGGTGCAGCACTCCGCCGGCGGCTTCATTAGCATAAATTTATGCCAGCCAACGTGGTCAGGAATATGGGATACATACATACATATATGTATATATAAATATATATAAATTGGCAGAAGGATAAACGCACTAGCATTGACGCATTTGACCACATAGTAGTCGTTGAACATGGCTTACACGGGCATTGCAAGGGCTTTGTAGCTGCAAGTGTTTCATTCCCCCCTCCGTTTGGGCCAACTAATTTGAATTACTGAGCTCCGAATACCGGGTAATTATGACCAGACCTCGGACGATGCACTGCCACCGGAATGCCTCACCAGACCCCCGCCCATCGGTTACCAGCGATTTGCATCCAAGGCGGTGACGGCTGTCCTAAATTGTGAAACATTTCTTGGCGGCGGGGCGGCCATTATGGCTATATCCGCATATATATATATTATATATGTATGTATATATATATAGGGATCCAGGAGCCCAACCGTTGCCAAAGTGCTTGAATATTCATGTGCATGTGCTGCTACCCAAACCCGCCGGCTTAATATGTAAATTTAAGGTTATTTCACACCGTCCATTATTAAAGATTTCCCTTTTCGCACATGCCAAAATATTCAACTGACTCAGTTTCTGGTTTTATGAAACATCTTTTGTGTGTGTGCCAAATATTATTTTAGTACGCACTCAATAAATAGTAGATTGGAGTGTCTTTTGAAATGATCAAGTTATGGCTGCATATTGAAATGGCACAGCTGTAAATCAAAATATAATAAATACATATAACGAAATTAATAAATTTAATTTCATGGCCAATATAAATTGTTATGATTCAGCCATCTGTGTATTTAAATTTAAGGCAGTCAGTAGCAATAATTTGCTCTTCCAACTGGTTTTTAACATTCAACCAAATTTAATTTAATGTATTTATAAATCTTCAGTTTCGACGCACAATACTTATTGTAAGCAAAGTGCTCTTTATAATATGGTATTTATGGCCTTCATTTTGAACACAAATTATGAGATTACAAAAATACTTCGAATAATGTTCTTAATTGATTTTGAATTTGTTACTTTTAAAATTGAATATATTATTGGAAAAAATACTTCTAAAAACTGTAATGTTTGTATTTATAAGATATAATATTGGATCTATTATAATGGATTCCAAAAAAAGGAAAGTCTGTGCTAAGTAACCGTTTAAAACTTAAGTTAAGTTTCAATTTCAGAGGTTTGTACTTAAGGTACATATAAAATAAGTACACAAATATTCAATATACTTGCTCACTAATCAATAAAGACTTAAACAAAAGGGTAAACAGTTAATCTTTAAACAATAAACCCACCTGATTTGCCGTCGGGTAGCCAGCGTATCCAAACTGCGCATATGCAGCCATTGTCTCGCTGGCTGAGTTGGCCTAAACAGCGGCGACACGCGAGTTCACTGTGCCGGGGCTTCACTGTGGGGCGTCCCTCGTTGTTTGCTTATTGTTTTCTTATTTTTTTTTTTCGACTGTGCGGATGTCGCTGCGGATGCGGATGCTGGCGGAGCCCTCGAAAAAGGGGTGGCCAAGGATGTGGGGATGGTGCTGGGTGGTTAAGGGAGGTTCAAGTGGGTGGCCAGTGGGTGGTTGGTTGGGTGGCTGGGCGGATTTGGCGTGCGTGCTCGACGGCTAAGCACTCTGGGCGCTTTTGTTGTTTGCTGGCTTGTTGGGTGTTGTGCTTTTGTTGTTGTTGTTGCTGCTGGCTGGCCTTGTTGAAAATTGATAAAACAAATTGTCGATGTCGAGCAGTTCTGTTAATGTCGCCGGAGCCGGAAAATGTTTTGTTTGTTTTGTGTGACTTTGCTGTTTTATTTCGCTCGTCCGTTTTCATCCGTTTTAACTCGATTTTTATTGACTCTGTTTGACTCTTTGGCGGCCGGTTACCAAAATGGTTAAAAAAAGACACACACAGACGACAGCCGGGCAAACCAAATTGGCTTCAAGTGTTTGCCGCAAACAGATTTACAAATGTACGCGGCTCTTCAGTCTTCGGTCAAAAGAATGTGTCAGCGGGTCTTAAGTGTTTGGTTTTCGAGTTTACCCACTGATTGGGGATGTATTTCAGTTTTTTCCACACTGTGTCGAATATTTTTAAAGTCAGCTTAGGAAACTTTTTGATTTGTGATCCATTATTATATAGACAGTTTTGAAGTTATGGCGAGTTTCTTTTGGATATTTAACGAGACATTTCTATAGAGGTTTGCCTGTCTTTTCGGGTCTCTTTTTTTCGTATTTACTTTTATAATAACTATTGCACGCACTTCATTATCTACGTCGGTTGCATCTGCCGATACGATCCGCTGGCAATGCTCCAGTAAAAACGGGTTCCGTTCCAACCTGTCAGCGGTATCTCCACGGTGACGACGGCAGTGAATGCGACTCAATAACCGACTGTGACTTATCCGGTGACTGTAACTCGTTCGTCGGTACTTTCGTTTCGGCCTTTTTTCGAGTTTTCTGGTCGACGCGGAGATGCCAAGATGCGAAGATGCGCACCTATTCGCGTTTCGGAACAAACTGTTTTTCGGCCGCTCAGCGAGCAGCACGGTTGCGTGTGACAGAGAAGGCAGCAGCGGTGCAAACGGGATGGCTGCAGGGCCGCGAGAGAGCCTGCCAGTTAGGAGCTCTCCCATTGGCCAGCGTTCCAATCAGACTGACAGCCACGAGTAGCAGCTATCTCGCTTGCACGTCTGTGAGAGGCCTGGTAACGAGCGAGATGGGTCGACTCTCTGGGGCTGATGTTGCTTTGTTCGTTGAGAACGCCCACCTCCAAGCACTGGAAAGTAAGTCGACGCTCTCTTTCTGCCGTCCCCTCTCTGTCGACGTTGGAAGCGATTTCATGGCGGACCACGATCGAAAGGCTTCCCAATTGGATATTGTAGCCAAAGTTGGCCAAGAATTTTCCAAATTTTGATAAAAAAGTACAATAGAAAAATAATTGGAAAAACTAGCAAAGAGTTGCTGAAGATTTGCTATCACAATAACTGTTCAAAATGCGTCTGAATGCATACATTCGTGGGAAGAAATGGAACATTTTTCACCAATCTAAAAAAATCAAACATAAATTTAATTAATTAAATATATTTTTTAAGAAAATTTGCAGGCATACATATATAGATATATTTTTCAAGGCGGGTTACAATCTCTTTAAAATTGAGTAATTTAATATTTTATTTGATCCACTTCCAATTATTCTTTGAAAATTCGAAGACAGAATTTTTAATATTTAAATAAACACGACTTAAAATTAATATGTGGCAAAAACAACAACAAATAATATTTATTGTTTCATTTAGACATAACAAAAGCAAGGAAATATAAACATGTTTTTATGTTTTAATAAACATATTTGCTTTTTTAACAGGGCTCCCAATAAATGGTGAAAGAACTTGGAAAATCTAAAAACTAATAAAATTAAATTATTTTAGAAGTTCTGCTTGTGCACGTAATAGGAAGCCAAAATCGATTTCTATTTAAACAAAATAAATCTGTAAGTTATTGGTAACATCAACAACACCTAACATTATTTTTAAATTACTACAGTGTGCGTGTAGTTTTTTTAAAATAGCTCTAAATATGCATTGTACATTTCCCATATAAGTCCTTAATGATCCAATATCTCAAGGATAAATCTCGAAAATCGCAGCTAATTGGAACTAGCTAATCGTAACAAGATACCGAAATGGGAGAAAAAACAAACAAACAATCCGATTCCATTCGATCCGAGGAAGGGGGCGTGGTCGGTCCACTCGAGGGTCCTCGAGTCGAGTGCGTTCTAATTAATGGTATGTGATGTGGGAGGGGAGGGTAGGGGAACCGAACGTTTTTGGGGAATTTCTGTAAAATGAGTATTTTGATGTTTTGGTGTGTTAACGCGCTGCCATTTATTATAAATGCGAGTGCATCTCAAAGTCAAAGGAGACGCACATGTGGCACTTTTTTTCGGTACTTACAAACGTACGCATATGTAAATGTGTGTGCAGCAATGTGTCATTTGCATAGGAAAATGAAAATGCACCGGGTATTATTTTTGTGGAAAAAGTGCCCGAATGCCCAAACTCGTGATCGGTACTCAATTGCTGGACGCTCTTGGCGGCGCCACGAAATTCTACACCCACTTCATGAGTCTGGGGATCTGGAATACGAAAGGATGCACATGAAAGAAACGCATTTCAGAATAAAGAATTTATCCATGAAATTTAAAGCAGTAGTCAAATGTATGCTTTTAAAAATTTAATTTCCAAAGAGCCAAATTGTTATTGGCTTGAAAGTTGCAAATATTTATTTTTCAATTGGAAACAACATAAATAAAAAATATAGTCATATATTTAAACAATTTCTGAATCACCAAATAAGCTGGATTAAATGGTGTGATTTTTTTGAGTTTCGATATTTCGGCTTGAGTAGATGAACTAGATGAACGTTTCAAAAAAATTAACATTAAACATATGCTTATATTAAATAAATACTTAATGTTTAAGAAAATATGTAAAATGAATACAATGCTAATTTGAGCATATTTTAACTGAATCTAATGTTTTCTGCAGTGTTTACCTCCTTGAATCAATATCTCTGAGTGATTTGTTTGATGACTTCAAACATGTGAACTGTGGCACATGTCGCATATCCTTGGGAGCACCTAGCCCGTGCCCATAAGTGTCCTGATCCGAGGATTCCCATTGTCTGAGCTCTGCTTTCATTTAGTGCAGCACACACACTCGAACATTGCTCACTCGGTGGACAGGACATGCAGATTATATTGAAAACAATTTAAATGTAGATTTTGGCGTTAAGAGATATTATTCTTCGACGCCAGGTGCGTTGGTTCAGAGACACTCGCACACACACACTCCAACAAATTTAACTGCTAATGTGTGTGAGTGGGTGGGTGGACGTTGAGTGGGCGTGAGTGGGTGGCATGTATACAGCTGCACAGAGAGTTGCAGGCAGAATATTCAACACCCACCTCCTTCCACAGAAAGGCTTCTTACTTAAGTGTTGTTTCGTGTCACCTGGAAAGCATTTGGACATGAAATTGTCGCTTTTCAGTATGTGGCACACACACACAGATACTCACACATACAGTTTCCTCTCGGCGAAAAATCTTCTGCCGCACAGACACACACGCATACACATGCAAAGGCGAAAGGATAGTGCTTCTGGTGAATATAATAAAATCCTTTTCGCAAAACGATAAACGATAAAGTCACCGTAACAAGCACAAAAAGGACTCTCTATCTCTTCATGCAAATTGCTTTAAATGAATTTGTTTTCGTTTGTGTTTTGGGCTTGCACACTTGGAGTTGGAGCTCCAGTTTAAGCCACGACTCCAAGGGGAGCCATGTTGGGTGTACTCAACACTAAAGATTCTGTTACAAATTGGCCATAATCCCCGGGCATAATATTCTCCATTTTTGAGCCGGAAAACTCTATCGACAGATAGCCAGCCAGTGGGTGGGAACTCCACGCACCACCAATCAGTGTTTGGCGTTATCAGTCATTCTAGATAAGAGTCACACTATCATCACCTGGCCATCTTATCGATGGCACTCGAAAATGAAATTGCTGATCAAACAGAGCAGCAACACCAGCAAGAACAAACACATTCATAAATGGAAACATACTTATTTACTCACTTCTCAAAACAAATCAACAAATCGGTGCTCTTTGTGCCTCAAGTGCCGATCGCCCTCGGAGTCAAAAGCAACCGATTTGGAATGGGAACGACTATAGCTATTGGAAATGGGAATGGGTATGGGAATGGGCATAGGTAGGGGACCCTTTCCTCCGAATTCTTTGCGCGTGCGTTCCCTTTTGTCGGCGTTTTGACATCGACATCCTATCCGCAGTCACGATTGATTGTCGTCGCAACAATTGACGTGATTCCGAATCTCCAATTGGTTTTCTGCTCGGCTACTCCGCTCCAGAAATATCGCTGCCCCGCTCGGCACGTGATAAGTAGGTTCGGTCATAGTTAGCTAGATACATATGGATGGCTTGTTGGGCCCTGGGCAATTATAAGTAGATGCTTTGTATGGACAGCTGTCCGTCCGTCGGTGGCATGCGTCACGATCGACATTGCCACATGCCCCTGGACTGTGACTGGCTCCCCGAAGTGATGAAGATCTAGGTGTTTGGCATGACTAGCACGTCGAAAGTGGCTCGCGGTGTCACCAATTCATTCTAATTGCGATTTAATGAGGCACTGCAGCAGTTCAGTAAAGAAAGTGAAGGGGAAGTGTCCTCGAAAGTAGAGAAAGGGTGACCAATATCCGATGGAAAATAATGGACACAATACGAAAAACCTTTCCTTTTAACATTGTTATTCGAAAATATAAATATAAAAATAAAAATAAAAATAAAAATCAAAAGAGAAAGAGGAGCAATTAAGATGTCTTACTCTACAGCTAATAAGGAACACAAATAACACCAACGAAATAAAAATAAATCTTTATTAGGCACTGAGCTCAACTTTGAGTCTGCTTAATTGCCTACAATCCTGGTTGTGTCCTTGCGCATCCGCTGGAACAAGAAAAGTTTCCTCCACCGTTGCGGCAGGATGTGGCCACGTTGAGTCCCTCAAGTGGGAGTGGCATGCGAAGTTTCAAGCACACACCTGTACTTCAGCGAACCGAAAATGAGTTCAAGGATATACAAAGTTTACGAAATCACCGAAAAGTTCATTCGTTACAACACACAAAAAAAGTACGCTATAAAAGCGGATAATTACAAACTTTGAGCAGACAGCGAAATGTTTGGCAATAGCTTGTCAAATGGCAACTACTTAACTTTTAGCCAAACTAATTGAAAGGTGTTAAAATTTATCGGCCAACTAACTAGATCTTACACAATTTTTATGCCAGTTATATTAACAATTTAAAGGTAATTACATATATGTTTTATAGGACTTGTATTGTTGATGGTAAAAAAAAGAAAGAAAATTCCAAGAAGCACATATTGTGGCAAGTTAATTTATTTGACACCTTCTTCATGGCATTTAACACTCCCATTACCAAATACACTTGTGCAAATGCCAACTTATAAATAGACATCGTATATATATATATAAGTAGATCGGACCCCATGACGGATTGACTATGATAGCACAATTATAAATAATGTCCACTTATCCCGGCGAAGGAAATGGAAATTGGAATGGAAAACTTAGCCAAGGGAAGCCGAAGTGCGAGATTCATGTTTGCCACCCAGCAAGTGAACAACATTCGCGAATTTTGAAATTAAATTCCGTGTCATTCCGTGTAAATCATTTGCAAAATTGCCGCAATGTCGCAAATGCATCTAGTTGGAGCGTCGGCCGTGGCAATTTATCAAAAATAAATCATGTTGACGAGTTTGCCTGGGCCACGTTAAGGCCAATTGCCAGTGCGGCATTACGGATCCGGTAATTGTGGATCCACATGGATGGCTGGCAATGGTGATGGTGCACCCAGGGAGTACGTAGTACCAGGGTCTGAGTTTACATACCTGTCGCCATAGTCGGCTGGGCCGTGATAAATGGCAGATTAGTTTGCAAATCGCACAGTGCGTCATTGAAATATGCGTACGCTTCAGCTGGTCGAGTGTATTAGTGCCCGTTGATGCACCTTGACAGGCACTTTGCAGTCGGAGTTTCCACGGTATATGCATACATATATCCCCCTCTATTTCCACCCAAATCCCCCGCCCCCTTGAAAATTCCGCCCATTTAGCGACGCAGCTCAGTAATTAGTGCATCATCCCGTGTTGCGCATTTCGGTACATCGCCACCGAGGGATGTCAGTTCACTTCACTTTAGTTCTGTTCAGTTCAGTGCCATGTTCATGTGTGCCAGCTATGTTCATTCCACAAAGTTTTCATTTCCCCGGGCTAACGAGAATACTTTACTTTATTTTAAACATGTTTATTCCCGCACGGCGGGCAGGTCAATGGAAAGTCAAATTAACAAATTAACAAAAAGTTAACTACTAAGGTGGAAAACATACTTGATATATTTGGCAATTATATATTTATATATCTACATTAAAACCAAATAGGTTATAAAATAAAAGGTTATATGCCTACAACAAAAGAACTAGCGCGAAAGCACGTAGTGACGAAGCGACTACTTACAGATGTATACATACGTACAAAAAGATCTATTGCATTTTCATTATTCAAATTAATTAAAGAGTTTACTTCATTAATTATCACAAGCATTTAAAATCCACTTAGTTTTATTAATTATTAATAAGATTACAGCAGACATTTTGATTCGCTGAATAATTCAATCAAACTTATTTTAAATTAATTAGTTACAAGCACTAACCACACACACATAGTACCTGATTGATTTATCATTTGGAAAATGTTTCATTTTCCGGCGTAACGAAAGTGATTATGACATTATTTGAAGGTGCATGTTGGTGTCAGCAATTCGTGTAGTTGAACGAACGCCCGTGCCGTCGTCACTATGTAGAAAAGTCAACTCGGAGAGTGAAACAAGATTTGAAAATTAACGCGAATCGATTAAAACAAATTGAAACAATGCCGAACCGGCTGCCAGCATTAGCATAGTAAACTAATTGCGGGCAAGTGTAAATGCCGCAATGCTCCGGCGGTAAAAAATGGTTTTCCACTGGTGACAACAGTCGCATGTCGCCGCACTTTAAAAGCAATCATCAATTATGCAGGCAGGCCTCAGTTCTGAGTTCACTTCGGCACTCAACTCAGCCCAAACTGAATCTCAAACACAAATGTCTCGGCATTAACGATGATTAGTCGCGGCCCAGAAGCCATCGACCCACTTAGCCAGGCTGATTGTTTTCGAGTGCGAGTCTTGCACTTTTCTGCACTTTTTCTCTGTCAATTTGGTGAAAAATGATCACTGAATATAAGCGACATTGAATCATTAGGTCATATTAGTCAAGTCCATCACAATAGTTTTCTTTTCATATTTTTATTTCCATTTTATTTCCACTAGTCTGAAATGGAATTCTTGTGAGATATATGTTTCTTTGCACAATTCAATTAAATATAAACAGATTTTTCATCGAGCTCAGTGCCTCAAAAATAATAATATAAAAAGTGTACATATTCAAAAATTGATTTAGAATTTTATAAAATATTGTTTTCTATTTCTATCAATCAAGCTAAACCAAATATTTAGTATTTAGTGTTGTTTAACTCCAAAGTAATGTGTTTCAATGCTGTGCATATTTATCAACTTTCTACTCTAATTGAATACCCTTTCATTACCCTTTCCCCAGTTAATCCGCTTCATTCATGTGTCAGATCAGCTAAATAATCCCACCAATTCAGCAATCCAATGTCTGCCATGAAAAGAGCACTCCATTGGGTAAATAACATTTTACGGTCGCGCGTTCGT
Source organism: Drosophila sechellia (assembly GCF_004382195.2). NCBI lineage: Eukaryota > Metazoa > Arthropoda > Insecta > Diptera > Drosophilidae > Drosophila > Drosophila sechellia. Next base: position 12,306,151 of record NC_045951.1, on the reverse strand, counting down.
GAATTCAATAAATAATTATGTGTTGCGTTTACCAGGGCTCAGTGCAGGATGGTCAGGATGTGCACCAAATGGTAGGGGGTGGGAAGTGGGGTAAGTGGACGGATATTGGGAGTATCTGGGTCTGCAGTTAATGTACCTTTTTGGCGGCAGCCAGCCGCAGGGCAGCAGGCAAAAGGCATCCGTGGCAAAGCGGCCACGAGGCGTATGCGCATTTATTAAATGCGCTTCGGTGGTGCCTCCTTTCTTGGCCATCGGACATCGGAGTTCCAATTTGCAGCACAATGCAAATTGCATTGTAGTCGAGTTATTGTATAATTGGTGCAATGTAGCCGGGGCAAGCGATGGTGGCTCTACGGACTATGGGTGCCGGACACTGCACACTGGACTCCGGACTCCGGACTATGGACTCCGGGCATTCGATGTCCATTGCAATGGCGCTTGTGTTCGTGTCAATAAATTAAAATGAGAATTGATTCGCTTACGCCCGATTTAAGCAACAACAGGCTATATTATGGGCAGATATCCGCAGATACAGATGCATTTGCAATGGCATTCGCAGATGCAGATGCAGATGCTATATAGATAACCGAATATTGGTCCTCCGAGCCGGGTACTTTATTTTCATGGCGAAAAGGGTGCAGCCGCCTGCACACGCATTTCGAAAACTATTAACAAACAAATTAAATGTTCGGACCCGCACTTTAAAAACCAATTTCAGAACGCATTACAAGAAAATTCCATTAAACAATGGCCCATGGATTCGTGTGTGGAGAATCGAATTCGGAATCGGCATCGGCATCGAAATCGGAATCGAACTCAACCAGACATTCTGTCTCCAACATCGGTCGCATTAAGATAAGAGAAATCGTCTAACAAAACGCATAATCTGGACGCAGCTTTAAAAATCGGTAACACAATTTAAATTTATTTCAAACAGCGTGTATAATACAAATCATGGATGAACATAACACACTCAGGAACAAGATAAGTGAAAAGAATCGAAGTGAAGGCATTTTTTCAGATTTTTTGTCTGTTTTTTTTCGGATCCACGATGTCTGCTGCGGGTCGAGGTGGATATCTCTTGAAGAGAACGGCGACAAACCTGTAGATAGTAAATGTCAGTCGCATAATAAAATTAGCTGTTTTAACGACAGCGGGAATCGGCTGAGTGTCTGGAACCAGGTTCCTCTAGGTTTTTTAGGGTTTGGGTTCCAGTTGCCTGGACTCCAGAATCCGAGATCGTTGAAATATTGGCGGCAAGGAAATCGATTGGTATACCAATCAAACGGCATCGTAAATACTATCGTGGCCATCTGCAACCTTGCATCCATAGTGCTGTCCATAAATTTCCACACGTGACATTTCTTTGTCATGTTAATTAGACCGCCAAGTTGATGCTGCAACCCGATAGGGCATCTTAAATACCTGCCCTAGGAATCAGAGACACCCATTAAGTGCCTACCCGAAAGGTTATTCCCTGGAAAAAGATCACGTGGAAAAGGCAGACGATGTGGCGACATTTTCCAAGTTCTACGCACTAAAAATCCATCTCATTAAGATGTGAAAAATTCTGTTTCATTAATAAAATATACGTTTTCCTGTCCCGCATAATTAACTCGATGCCATGTTATTCTGCCCAGTTTGTTTGCATTCCAACTGACTTTCCTATGTTGGCGGAAAGCAAAGGAAAACTAATACTAACCTAGCAAATGGATAACCATTTGATATAATAACCAATATATAAACAACTTCAACAAATACCTTTAAATAGGCATAAAAAATAAAACATATGGTTATATATTTAACGCATATATCTTAAATATCCCTAAGTTTGTTTTGTTAATAGTAAGCTATAGTAAATAGCGATCATTCAATATCAAGTACAAACTAAAATATTACTTTATTTATTAATGGAATAAAGAACCTTAAGACCTTTTCTTTCTTTGCTTGAAACCATGGAAAGTCACTGTATAATATGATGTAAGAAAACAGCCCATTAAATTTGTGTTGCTCTCAAACACCTCCAGCTAACTACAAACTCCGATCTCAAGTATTTAGCCCACAAGGTGCCAGCGATCGCGGAGGCATTCCAACACCCGGAGCCTAATGTGGCCTAATGGTCATAATTATTTTAGCTTGTCTTATCAATGGCAGTTGTCTAAATATACATTTGTATACGCGAGTGTGCCGCACATGATGTCAAGAGTAATCAGCTGCCTTGACAAAGGTGTCTGTCTGTCCATTGGTGCGGCTTGGATTGGATTGGTCCCACATATTGTGGGCGCTTTTAGTTTGGAATCTTTTTTTCACTTTTTTGGATTTCTTCTTGCGTAGTTTAATTCCGCGTTTCTTCAAATTTCTGGGACACCAGAGACCCAACAGATCCACCAGAGGTATGCTCATGATTGATGGCCCACCATACATGTCCATTAAATATGACTCTAAGCCGAGGCGTGCGGATCGTAATAGATGATGATGAAATGTCTTTTGGTTGGCTGTAATCAATTATTCAGGAAATCCATTGACAAATCGCATATATTGTCTGCGAGAAAAGCTTCCAGTGCTTCCAGCTTCCAGTATTGTTCCAAAACTTTTAAAATTTGTTTATTAAAAACCAACTTTTGATGATCACTTTGATATTTCTTTTACCTTAACTAGGGGAATAAGGGGAAAGTAAGATGATCTTCATAATAATCTCATGTCTTAAGAAACCTAACTAATTAACACAATATTTTGAGTACATATGTAGCTAATGTTGGATACCTTCCAACAGTAATCAAGATAGCAGTTTATGAAATTTACTTAATTAAATGATTTAATTGGGATTTCCTCAAGTTAACTTCCTTTAAGCCAAACACTCCGCCCAAGATCTGTGGCCATAAAGCAGGCGCTGCTCATTGAGTTAAGTCCATAACTCACGCACACAAATCGCAAGAATGCGGAATCTCGAAGGATGGCATTAGGGAAATTAGCATACGCCATCAAGTATACGCCCTCGTGTGCGCTGTTCCTTTGGCAGCAGCAGGAGCAGCCGGAATAGACAGACTACACACTCATGTCACGATGCAATTTCAGGATATTAATTGTTATAGTTGCGAGATGTGTCTGCTTGAATTGTTCCTGAGGCCTTTGTGCGTTGCAACGAATTTCTAATCCTGTTGAAAACAAACGCATCGCATCGCATCGCCCATCCAGCCAACCAGCCAGCCAGGCTCTGTCAAAATCAGAAAGTGGCGGAGGCCGGAGCCAGGATTCAGGATGCAGAGAGTCCTGCCATCTCGGCACTGCACTGACACAAGGATTTCCGTACATGACAAGCGGCAGCTATAATTTATAGAAGCTGCGTAAGTAAGCTGCGTTGCTGGCAAGGATGCAGCATCCAGGGGAAAGGGTTGCTCCTTAGTCCTTGGAGCTTGGAGCTTGGGGTTGGTCCTTGTTTGCCATCGGAAGACGGTGGCTTGGATGCTGGATGCTGTGTATTTGTTCTCGTCTTGTTTCACTTAAATGACACTTTGCATTCTTGTAGCATCTTGAAACGCACAGCCACCACCGAAAATGTGCCCATTCCTAAACATTTTCCTCGATGAAAATGCCTTGTCTATTCCAGTAGAATGTCGGCATCTTCGCTGGAATTTTCCCTTCATTATGCCGGGGCAAATTTGTGTTCTTGGTATTTTATAATTGAGTGTGAATACTTGCGATTAATATGAAAATTTGTGAAAATTTAATAAAATATCGTACACGATTTCCGGCTCAATAACGTTGAATGCAACTAATTGCTTGACCAGCATCAAGTATTTAAGCCGACTTTAGATAAGAGAAAGCGGCTTAGGCTAAGCCATTTCTATTGTTTATGCCCAAGACGCACGAACATTGTGTTTGTTTGGCTTAAATATTTGCGAATTAAAGGCGAACCGAAAATTGTTAGTTAGCATTGCAAATTTATACAACATATTTGCTCACAGCTACGCTACGCTGAATTATCAAATGTATTTCATGAGAGCACACAATTTGTTTTTATTTTTTAGCATAAAGGCTTATTGCATTTCGGCTTGCAATAGAATAAATATATTTGTTGTGTTTGAAAGTAGGTTGAATAATCCATTACGGATTAACTATATCTATAATCATTACTAACAGTGCATTTAATCCTAGTTTATAGATATACACATTTGTGTAGTGTATTACTGTATTATTTTTTAAATATATATAAATATTTATTGCAATATTCATTCTACTTTAATGTTGCATATTGGTAAAGAGCAAATGAAATGTTTGTTATTTAAATGATACAATTTAATGGTTTTTTGGGTACTTAATGACTGAAAATAAAAAAACCTTAGGCACTAATTTAATATGCGATTAGACAAGAGGCTAGAGAGATGAGGTTCTCTTAAATCAACTCAACCGCTTAACGTTTTCGACACATCGAACAAAAAGAAAATTGATGTGCCATTCACTTGGATCCCATGACATTAGAAGAGATGCCCCTTGATGCCACTTGACCATTTTCCAGGTCCCAAATCCCAATCCCAATGCCCGTCAAGATTTCTTTTAGGCATAGGAGAAGGCAACTAATCACAAATACGACTGGTACCTACTACTGCGACTGTCAATAATAAATTACCATGATTTTCACATGGTGTTGAAGGATTGCCCACACACGACACTCCATTGCCATATCTACGTATACTTGGAAACGCGGCTCGAGATCGGCTGAATCCGACTGTGAATCTGAAGCTGAATCGAAGACTGGAACTGGAAAGCAAATGCGACAAGTTTCCAAATGGGTAACAATTTTCAAAGTGATTAATTCGCCTGCTGGCTGACTGCCAACGAGCATTCGGCCATTGGATTGATTTATGGCCGCAAGACGTTAAGTGGATGCAAGATAAGTTAACTGTCGTATATCCTCGCCGCTGGTGACCAAATCCCAACCGATCCCCGATCCGATCCGATTCGATCCCCCAAACAATACCGGGAATGTCGAGTGGCTGCAACCGGCGCGATCCCATGGTTTATGACCCATAAACGAGATCGCTTCACAAGCGCGGCACTGCGAAGGATCTTCTATATGGTAAGCTGTACCATGATATGGTATGGCATGGTTTGGTATGGTATCATACCTCTTGGCTGCGATTAGTTTACGCGGCTTACTGATTGGCCCCCTGTGTAATGGGTAAATTTTATGCCCAGCGCCGGTCATTTAGCATTGTAAAACAGGCCATAAAGCGTGGCTCTGGGAACTGAATGGAACGGAACAGTTTGGCTTTGGATCGGTACTAATATCCCGCTGATGGCCACATAGAATTAGTGGGCTAAAACGTTTAAGAAATTTGTTGCCGCTGATGTGAGTGAGTGAGTGTGGCGCTCGGCATGTGGCTCTTAAAACTGCAAGTACCTGTCCGTTGTCCACATATGTATGGTATGTACTTGTTTGTTACATCGTGTAAACTGTGTCAAACGAAACCAAATTAATCACTTGCACTTACAAATACTCGTATTGGCCATCATCGCGGCTAATTCGACTGAATCATCGCGGCGGAATCACTTGCGCCTTCGTTGGCTGTCAATTTCAATTGAATTGGCAATTTGTTGCATAATCGAGCCACTGCTAAATGTTAATTTATCAAACGGCGATAGTCGTTACAAATTGTTATCCCCATAAAAGCCAACTTCCCCATACACACACACACACAATTGCAACGCGTTTCAGGTAGAAGCCCACGAACACAATCCCAAAGATGCCGGCTTTTCGGTTTGCAATGGTTTGCTATGGTTTGGCTTGGTTTGGTTTGGATTGGTATGGGTTTGGAATGGGTTGGTTTTGTCTCGCATGCGGACAGCAGCATTTTCCATGTCCACGGCATTTGACAATTTCAGCGTCAATTCGGCAGAAGCCTACACTCGCCAAAAAATCACACTTATTCAGAGAAGGAAATAAGAATTAAAAAAAAAATATTCAAATCATTTCACTAAACTTCATCTGTATCTGCTTACTTATTTATTAATCATATGTATTTTTAATAAAGTTTAATACTCTTCATAATCTTAAGACCTCGCTATATAAAAAATATATTTTCTGGATATCGTACAAATATTTAAAGTTTAGCACAAATCCAGCCAAGACTTAAAATAAATATAAAGAAAATCTCAGAATGCTATGAGTTTTTTAACTACGCTGTATAAAATATTAGTACTTTGTTTTCCTGATTTTTTGCCCTAAGTTTAAGCAATAAGCTAAATAATTATGGCCAGAAGTGTTTGTTATATATAAATGCGCTTGTTCACTGTCATATTTATTTTGAAAGCCAGTTGTAGTTGTCGCTGAACTATAACAAGTGTTCGAACTATAAATTGATGTAAAACAATGCAAATGAGTATAAATGTAATTAGCAATAATTCGAGAAAAAAAACGCGACACGAAAATAATTAAAAAATCAATAACGAGAGGAATGTGCTGAAATGTGTGTACAAAAATGGCAATTACCAAGCAACAAAGTTTTTTTCTTATTGCGAAAATGTTTGTACATCTTGCTAATTGTCCAATATGTTATTAAATTAAAGTATAGAGATGGAAAAAACTACTTCTTTAATAAATAAGTGAAAAGATTTAAGCCAAGTACTTACTTAAGATGTTGTCATTACGAATAAAATCAAATTCGCACCATATAACCCGAAACCATATTGAAAACACTTTAAATATTTCATGATTATAAAGAATTTTATTAAACGATTTAAAATTATTTAGATTATGTGTTCCATATAGACGAAGTGTTTAGTGTGAAGTCTGTTAGACAATGAAAAACGTATCACAGTTTACAATCTTAATGCGCTAGTTAAGTTTAGTATTTTTAAGTTTTTAGCCTAAGCTTACATTGCAGTTGTCAGAGGAGAAACATTTGATCTGGTACTCTAGATACTCTTAGATACATAGATGCATAACTTGAATGAAACTTGAAGTTACTTAACGCGCTAAACGGCTATAGTTAATATTACACAATCCGTCCGATTCTTGCACGATCCCATAAAGTGGCTATATATGGTACTATATCCGATTAGTTGGTGAACTTCTTGAAGAGCGGCTTGAACATGGCCTCATTCCTTTGCAGCTGCGGCGATGAGGAGCTGCTGCTGCTGCTGTTCCCGCTGCTGTAGTCATCACGCGGCGAGTACTCCCCCAATCTGGCCGAGAAGTTCATCGGGTAACCGCTGGCGGGGAAGCCAAAGGCGTTACTGCTGCGACAGGTAGCGGTCATAGGGACTTGAGAAGCGGTAGGCAGGAGACTCAAAGCTCCGCTCAGCACCTTCATATTCGGCGGAGTTTGGGGTGGAGTATCTGGTTGGGCTTCGAGAAACCCCATCGCCCGCTGACTCGCTGTGGATTGAGATTGCTGCTGCAGTTGCTGCTGCAGCTGCTGCTGCGGATGCCGATTGTGGAACTGCAGCGGTATTGGTCCGCTCGAACTTCCCGTAGTATGGATGGTAGCGCCCTGCTGCAACTGCTGCTGCTGCGGCTGCTGCTGCTGCGGGGGCATATTGCTGTAGGGGATACTGTTGTTCGTAGTATGCAGCTGCTGGGTCGTAGCCCCTAGAAAACCCCCGTAGGCCGTGGTGTGCGGCCTCAGGTATGGAGCTGCGGCCCCATTGAACAGCTGCTGATCTCGTCCTGCCTCCGATGCAGGATACTGGTGCTGCGCCTGCTGCTGCTGCTGTTGCTGCTGCTGCTGCTGCAGCGGCATCGATTGGTGACCCATGTAAGCCGGCGGCGGTGTCTTGCAGCCAACTGTGTCGGCCAGACTCCAGATCTTCGGCTTGGTAGCTGGAATCGGCACGCCACAGTCCCGGCCTAGCTGGTTTTTTGGATCCCCAAGATCCGTCTGCAGCTTGGAGCTCTCCCCATGAAATGGCAACATACCGCCCTGCTGGCCAGCCTGATAGTAAGCGGGATGCTGATGATGATACGGATGATAGCCACCGTGGTGGCCACTAGAAGAGCCACCTCCGCTGGGATAGCCACCACTACCACTACCTGCTGAGGGATAACCAAATCCAGCGCGCAGTATGTTCGCCTGGCCGAGGCACTTTTGGTCCTCATCTATGGCATCCTCCTCCTCTTTGGTCTCATCTGGTTGAAAGAAACAGCAGCTGTAAGTATGTTAGCCTTGGAAACCCCCTTACCTTTGGCCAAACTGCCACTGCCTTGACTGCCCTTGCTCGGCTCCAGATCCTCCTTGTCCTTCTCATCGTCCGACACCAAGGCGTCATCATCGTCATCCGTGCGATTCTTGGGCTCCCACGTCATCTTGTTCTCCTTCTTCAGTCGCCGACGCGCATTGGCGAACCACGTGGACACCTGGGTGAGGGTCATCTTGGTGATGATGGCCAGCATAATCTTCTCACCCTTCGTGGGATATGGATTCTTCTTGTGCTCATTCAGCCAGGCCTTCAACGTGGCCGTGGATTCCCGCGTGGCGTTCTTGCGACGAGCAGCCAGGTCGTAACTGGCTCCATAGCTGGAATTAGAAACAAGCAATCCTCTGTTTAGGGAACAGATGCCACCAACATTATCGTATTCATATATTTAATGGCTTTTTATTTGGTATATTAATAAAAAATATTTATAAGGAATGTGCTTTCAAAATAAAAGACTTCGATTCTTAAAATATCTATTCAAATGAACCTATTCTAATAAATAGTATCTATATTGCTATGTATGGTTGGGTAAGCTTGAAACTAAAGTAAAATTTAAGTCCATTAATGTATCTATATCTATGCTTTGTATTCTTTGATAAAATTGCAGTAGTATTATCTTTCTAATTGCGAGAACCCAAAAAATCGTGGCAGCAACGAAACATGGAAATTCATTAAAAATGCGGAAAACTCAAATTGATGTTTTCCTACAACCTACCACTGTTCACCCCCCCAGGAGCTGCGCGTTCTCGTCCTGGCAGTGTAGTACAACGTCAAAATATTGTAAAACATAGTTGTGAAACAGGGCATGGCCACAAAAAGCAACAACATTCGACTGGGAACGGGAACAGCGTCTCCGGCAATAACGAGGAGGACAAGTGGGTGCAACCGGGTGATCCAGTTGTATCCACCACTCCGCCAGTTGCCGCCGGTTCACTTCGCCAGTGCACTTATCGCACATTTTTTCAACCCACCAGAGGCTGTGCGGGCATCTCCATCATCCGCCATTCGTCCTCTGCAATAATGGTCCTTTGGCTTGGTGGGTTGGCCTGCTCCTGCCCCCCCATCCAGAAGTTCCTAGCTAAATTAAGCCCCAACCCAGGCGAACTCCGCTGCACATCCGGCTCATCCGCTTTTCACTTTCGGGTTTTCCCCAAATCCTCCCAATCCCCCAATCCTCCTGCTTTATTTTGCATTTGGTCCTTTTTCATGGGATTTTTATGGAGCCACAATCAACAGTTTGTGTGCGGTGAATTTTACAACAAGATAAAGAACGAATCTCGGCCTCGCTGCCCGTCGAATGTAAATTCGACGTCCTTTCTCCTAGGTCCTTCTGCTTTTTTCCCCAACTTTTTTTCAATCTTTTTTTTTTTGTATCTCGATTGCGTGCAGTGTGCAGGATGTTCGTAGTGATTAGCACAAGAGTTTGAAGGAGGACTCGTGAATTTCCATTCGGGCAACTAACTACGGTGTATGTTCTCCCTACAATCTGCGTGTTTTTGGTTTCAGAAAGGACTACTTCAATAAGCAGATTGGTAGAAAAACGTTTTATGAAATATGCCAGAATTCCATATTTAGAAAAAAACTATTTTGAAAGGAAACTAACTAACTAACTAGAAGGGTACTAATTTAATATGAGGAACCAGAAAAGACTTGAAATGGTAGTATTGTGGATCATTACAAAAGAAGTTAAGAAAGATATATTGACTAAAGTATGATAAATTATATGGATAGTAACTATTCTGAATAAATGTTCACTTAGTCAGACGATCTATGCAAAGAAAAACTATTCAAAATAATAGTTCCCTACATAATAACAACCTAGATAGTTATATTGCGTTCGCTAAAGCGATCTTTCACTGTACCCCTCGTAGAGCCAGATTTGTCCAATAGCCGTGACCAGAGGTTGTGAAGCCCGTAATTTTCGGCACGTAACCCGGCTACATCGGCCAAAAGGCGGAGCTACATATACATATATCATATAGTCGGGCTATATGATTATCGCGTAGTTCGGTAGACGGATTCGACGGATCTGATGCGAGTGATACGCTTTGTGGGCTTTTTGTGCTGTTATGTTTTACAACCTAACAAACATCAATTTGTCCGTAATTGGCACGCATCCTATTTTTGTATTCGCCATATAATTGCAGTGCCCGCCGATGTGCATGTGTACATACATGTGTGTCTGCGTTCTTTTGGCATAACTCGTAAACAAAATAAAAAATGCAACAACAACAGAGCAAAAAAATGAAAATGATTTGGCTGCTGTTGCTGGCGGGCCATAATCTTGTTAACAAATCACATTCTTGTTCACACAAACACACGGACACGGCTATATGGCCACATATAGCCGCATATAGCGGTCGGCCGAATGGGCCGCTTATTAGTTTTAGACCGGCTTACACCCATTTACATTTCAGCTTTTGTACGACCAGCCACATGCAATTTGGTTGGGAGCCAACAATTACGGCGGCCATTATCTCCGAGTTGCGATTTTCACTGGCTCGCATTTCGCATTTCGAACAAATAACGCTGCCGCTGCCAGCACAAATGACATTGGCTCCCGTGAGCAGACACGTTTCATGCCTGTCACTGGGTAATTACGTTGCCTGTCATTCCACCAAAAACCACCCACCCATCCAGCCATCCAACCACCCACTCGCCACCTCCTGCCCCTGTCCATGCAATTGCCATCTGCCAGACAGATAGACCGGCTGACTGTCTGTCAGTCAGTCAGGCATTCAGTCAGTCAGATTTTCCACCTTTCCAGCGAGTTTCCCGCTCCGCAGTTTCCCACTCCATTGCCAATTTGTGACAATGAGCAAAACAAAGCGCAACCGTTGCTCTCTTAAATGTTTGTCAACCCGTGAATGTGAAAACGCCTACGCACAGAAAAAAAATATCACTTAACATTAAATAACAAAATACAGTTATAATGCTCTATAATTATATATAAATTAGTTTCAAAGCATTATTCCAGATTTAGGTGCAATTGTCGTAGAAAAAAAAACAGTAGTATTTTTGTAAAAAAAATCAATCAAGATTTTCCAAGTCAATTATTATCTTTAAAACAATAATCAATCAGTGCTTTCCAACAATATTAAATTCAATCCACATTAACTAACACTGCTCAACATGAACCTTAAATTCAGGACAAATAGATTTACAAGCTCGCACTAAACTAACAAGCTGTGCAATTGTTTGACATTTTAAGATGATGATTTTTTGATATCAATATTATTAAAATAATTCTTATTACGCCCCACTTTTGATTAAGTTTTTCGCACAGTGTACTGCACATACAGGTCTTAGTACATACAAACACCGGTAGATTGGCAAGTAGGTGCGTATGTACTGCCGCTCAATATGGCGGCCAACATGGCGTTCATTTGCGGCTCACACCTACCCGTCCCTCGGCCCCTCCTCCTACCGACCGACCGACCGACCGCCCTGCCACCTGCCCCTTCCCACTGCCATCCCCCCTCACCAGTGCACCCCCTCCAATCAACATGCATCGCTTACAACTCACTCACTCATTCATTCACTTAGCTGCAGCTCGATTTCATGGGCTTTCCGCACGCAAGCCGGGCCCAAACGAAAGCGAACCCCCTCCACCAAAGCCCCCGTACCGCACCGATCCAATCCGACCGTCCAGAGTCGACCAAACCAAACCAAAACCGTCCAAACCAAACCGTCCAAGCCGACGGTCCAACGGGAAGCCGCAGCCGTTGCATGCCACTCAGTCTTTCAGGCTTTCAGTCGGCTCTTCCCCCGACTTGGGTTCGGAATGAGCGGGGACTATGGACTGGGGACTCATGCTTTCTGTCCATCGAATCACTCCTGTACTCTGCATATGTATGCACATATATGTGCGTACGCACTTGTGTGTGCACCCACGTGTGTACATACTTGGGGCTTAATGTATGTGCATGCACAACAACAAATTCTCCATGTTTTTTATATGCTCAAAATATTTATTTAATAGGTGCTAATTATACGGCACATTCCAGAAAATCACGCACTTACACGGCGAAGTAAAGTGGAGTGAATTCTGCTCAATTCATTCATTTTTTTTTTTTTAATTTTATAAAACTGTCCAAAAATGCAGACGAACCAATTGCTTGAATTAATTTCTTATAATAATTAAGTAAAAACTTTGCAAAAATTGTTACTTTTGATTTTTCAGTTCTTGAAGATTTTTAAAAAATTTTAAAAAGTTGTGAACTTTCTTTCAGTGCAAGCCACACATATGTACATATACTTTTGAAGCGCACTGTGTGTTGTGCGTTGTGCGCACTGGCGTGCAATTAACTGCTATTATTTTTGCAGCAATCATAAATAAATAATTTCGCGCTCTCATACAGTTTCGAACAATTCAAATTTTATTATCGCCCGTCCCTGCGGCAATTGCGCCATTTCATTGGGCGGGGGGAAAAGCTGCGGGGGGAAAGTCGTAGGAAAACGCAGGAAAATTGAGCAGAGCAAGGGCAACGCAGCCGACGCAGGCAATTAAATTCAAATCAATTTCAAGTACTCGCAAATATTTTGTAATTAATTATGGGAGCACCAAATTGCATTTGATTTCGCACAACCCCATCTATTTAAATTGGGCTAAAAGGCTTTCTATCTATTTTCTATTAGAAGCAATTAATTATGGCTCAGACGAATTTTGTGGCACCGCGCCACGCAATTGCTGCCACGTTTTTATTTGCGAAAACTAATTAAATTAAATGAATTTAAATTTAATGAAATAATGCTTACCCGTAGGCCGACATAGGATCGTAGGAGTAGTAGCCCGTTGTGGGCTGAAGTCCAGCCGAGGTCCAAGCTCCCATTTCCGGACCCGCGCCCGTGTCCTTCAGTCCGTACGGATTGCTCTGGAAAACGATGGTTGAATTGGTTGATTCAGTTGGAGCATGGAATTGAGTTATTAGCGCACACGGCATTTTCCCACACTTTTCGAAGTTGACAATTTTGTTAACATGGAATCTATAATTTGGCAACATATTTCGCCGGTCGAACAAGCAAATGCCCAGATGTTGGCCATATTTTAGAGCCAAAGATACACGGAACGATACAGAAAAATACATAATTTAAGCCAGACAAAATTCGGGTATTAGGTATTTGGTATTATCTAAGTCAGAGCGCCGATTATTGTTATTAGATTTGAAAGCGCTTAAGTCCGTAAAAAAGCCCGGCACTTTGAATTTTAATTTGGCTCGGTTTCTGTTTGTGGCACGCTGCGATTTATGCCCTCGGAAAATGACAGCCGGATTTATGAGCGACAACTATTGGCCAGATCGCCGTCCAATCTGGTTGGCCCTGTCGAGCCGGGCTTTTGTGTGAGCTCTTGATTTATGAAATGGTATTAACATTTTTAATTGCTTAACATCATGTATGCCGTTGTTTATTAATTTTTCACCCCACCCCCTTTCTTTCGGTCTTTATGGCCAGAAAACCGCCGCCGCCGCCGAGTGACAAATATATTTATCAAAATGTCGTAAAAACATATAAATATATATACGAACAGGTATTGGATTTATTTGCCCAATCGAATCGAATCGAATCGTGGGGAAATGTCAGAAGTGAGATTTTGCTAGATCCCTGCCCCCCCAAAAAAAAAAAGGAAATGAACTCGGTTATTAACACCTCCGAAATTCGAAATTCCGGCGACATCTTATCGTGGCAACTCCGAGATATTTTCTTAATTAAAAGAATGCTTCTCTGACGACCGATAAAAAAGACACTCGCTCAGGTGCTTGCCAGAAAAAAAAAATAAAGAAAAAACAAACCAAAATACAAAAAAAAATGAGAGAAGAAAAATAAAGAACGAATGAATTTCCTGTTGTTGTAAATAACAATTTAACATGACACTTTGGTGGCTGCCGCTGACGTTCCCGCCCCATATTCTTCGCTTTTCCTCTCTCCTTTCCCGGGGGTTTCCCTTTTCCGAAGGAGGTTTTCTTTGAAGTACTCGTCGCGAGCCGCCCAAGTTGATTAGACCCCGTGTTCGTCCATATTAATTAGATCGTTCAAACTAATGTGCTTATTACAGCACTCGTAAACATCGGGCAAATACTGTTGACAAAGTCGAGACAAGTGTCTGAGGATTTCTCGAAATTGGGAGCAATTTATGAAACGTGATTGTTTAAACTGGGGGAGAGTTATTGTGGCTAAGAGCGTATAAATATGCTAGGGAAAATCCTAGGTATTTATGGAATTTTCAATGAATATGAAAGCAATATTATATTTATAAAAAGGTGGCTAATGAACTGATCAACTAGAAATTAGTATTTAAAATACTTTTGACCAAACCTTATGCACATATTCGTTATGTTTCTTAATGCTTTTCAAATGGAAGTCACTTCTAGCTGCTTTTACAAATTAAGAGGTTCGATTAAAAATTGCCAACACATTTGCGGCAAATAGTCGAGATACCAAAATCGTGCACACAAGCTACTCCGATGAAAATATTTATCTGGTGTGCGATGGCGGCAACATGATGTCCTTATACAACATTTGCTCGGTTATTTGGTCACTTCTAGCTAAGCCTATCCATCTCGGGCAGTTAGTTATTTGCCAAGGCTAAATACTGTCCACATTGTTGTTATACATATTGTTGCCAATTTTGTGTGTTTGTTTGTTTGCGTTGGCCTTTCATTCAGGCCAGCAGCCCGAAAAGCAAAGCAAAAGCAAAGCAGCAGCAAGCACAGTGTGCTGTGCTTCAGTCATGCTGTGCTCGCTCGTGTACATTTCAGCGGTCACTTAGAGACACAGTTGGGGGCAAAATAATAAGGTTAAAATAAAAAAAAAAGAAATTTGAAAAATTAGTTAAGCATTAACATTCATCATAAATTATTAAGAAATCATTACGAATCAGCATAAAAAGTTCTTATAAAGAAAATATATAAAATAACAATTTTCTTATTACAAATTTTTAAAATCTTTCAAACATTATTTTATACGACAGTGTATTCAAATTTTATTAAATAAAATTACCTTTAAGGTAAATCTTTTTTTTTATGTTGGGCCATGTTATAAAAATTAATGCTTTTATTTAACTTTCAAGCCCATGCATTTATCTTAAAGCTGCCTATATGTTAACCAGAAATGTTCTCTTATTTTATAAATTACTGAGTTATTGAAATTTTTAAATTGTTGTTCAGGATATCCTGAAAATGTTTTGCTATTATAATAAATAGCTTTTGCAGGCAAAGTACTGCTATTACTATTTCTGCCCCCCACTGTGTGGGCGCTCACACACACACACATACACAGCGACATAAGCTCGATTAACCCACACATACACATACACGAAGAGAGTGGAGTGTAATTGAGGCCATGGGGCGATATGTTTTGTTACCAATGATTTTGCCTTTCTTTATGCAAAGTATCGAATATCGCAATGGAAGTCGGCAGTTGTCAGTTTGCAGGGAACCGGCGGAGTAAACGGGCTTATAAATTAGGTAGATGGATAGACGGCGATAGAAAAGGATTGGCCATTGGTTAGGGGGGATGGATGGGTATAGGTATGGCTATGGAATTGAGCCGCAGGGAAACTAAACCCCCGATACGGAGCCAAATCAGGTTTGACTGAGCTTCAGTCAGCCATAATGATAATTCGATTTAGTCGACTGCATTGACAAGCCATCGATGTTGCTGCTTTGTAGCTTTGTTGTCGTTGTCGTTGTCGTTGTCGTTGTCGTTGTTTTTGTCTCCCTCCTAAGCTGCGGACAAAAGCCACTGACTACACAATTAAAGTCATACGTTGAGATAATCCATTTAGCCCTCTGGCCCATGGCTCTTGGCCAACACACTCGGAGAAATAAATAGAACCATTTTATGTTAAATTAACTAATTGATTGATGACAAAAATATCATTACACGAACTCGCTTTATGCCAAAGGTCTATAATAGATTTACCACAATAATTATTTAAAAAAAAAACTAAGCACAAATCTTATATAATTTATAAAACAATGCATAATTGTTACCTGGATTTTTGAATAAATTTCCTACTATTTTTGTAAACCTTTTTTGTCAAGTTTTAAATAATATTTTTGTCTATATAAGTTTTATGTTTGCTTCCCCCCTTACGTTGTTCAAGTGCACTCACCAGCGGCGAATAGAAGGCGGAGCTGTCCACTCCGATGCTCTGGTAGGGATTCTGGTCCGTGGAGGGGTACGGCGTTCCATAGACGCCGACGCTGGCCGCCGGTAGGCGGGAGTAGCTGGAGAGGGCGAGGCGCGCGGAGTCGTACTGGCAGGAGCAGACCGTCTGACCCGACACCGGGTCGGTCATTATGGGCCGCCCGTTCTCGCAGCATGATCCACCACCACCAGCACCACCAGCAGTGGGCGTCGTGCCCACGCCGTTGCCGTCCAGGGAGCCACCGGTTGCCAAGTCCGCTGGCCCTCCTGCGCCCGCCGAGGATCCACCTCCTGCTCCAACTACCGTCGCCGCATTCGAGTTCTGCGAAAGCGCATTGGGACTCAGCGCCCCCGAGGAGGCATCTCCGCCAGCGCCGCCCGGCGGCTGGCTGCCCTGACAATCCTGACCTCCCGTGGGGCTCATCGCCGGGGCGTTTGTCATCACCAGCGCCTCGTTCACATTCACATTCACGTTCGCGGAAGCGTCCTCCGTCGTCTGGGCACTCGGTGGCAGGAGCTGCAAGAGAGATCGGATGGGAATTGGCTCTTCAGTGCAAGTTCATCGCAAATTGAAACACCAATTCGGGGTTTCAGCCGCTCATCTTATGGGTATATTAAGTTGAATGCAAAGGGGAAAAATAAAGTTAATTTCTTTAATGCTTTAAATCATTTATTATTTAAATAAGTTTCTAATTAATTCCAGCGAATAATTCACTTTTCGTCATTAATAAAGGTATATAAAATAATTCAGATGTGAAATACTTAATTGATTTTACTCAACGGATAATGATTCAACCAGCTGCTAAACTAATGATGTCTAAAATCGAGTTGACATTATCGAAATCGTATTATACTTGTATCTACCCCTGCGCGCAGGTACTTCAAAACTCGAAAAGCAGACGACTGATAGCCTTAAGTGATATATAAACACACATCGCCACTGGTTTACATAACTAATGCATGTTAATCAAGGGGCCATTTTAATTTTTATTTCAAACACCAAAGGTCCGATGATCGAGAAATATTTTCCCTCGCCGGCAAAAGGGTCATTTTGAACACCTTATAGAGATACGAACCGCTGATAAAAACCCCAAACTCACACACACACTCGCAGAGGTGGGGCTTCCGAGAAACCCCCAATGATTGAAGAAAATATTTAATTTCGAAAACTGACAGTGTTTATCTGACAACATTTCGCCAATGAATTAGTTTATTGCGCTGCTCAAGTGATAAGATAGTTTTCGTTGATGGATCTTAAGAATGTTCCAAGCAAATGAATTCAGTTACTTATTTAGTGCTTTAAGCACTTGAATACTATTGTTTTTTAATTTTTTTAAATATATATAAGCCTCCTATTATAGTAAACTGAAGCATAACCCAAGAAAAGTTATAACTTCATAAGAAGATTCTCTTAAGTTCCAATACTTTGTACGTATTACTTAGAAAATTGAGAAGTAATTTAATAATTATCTAAACTATCCTTGAACAGCGCCATAAACTAGATGTCAACTTGTTCACCCAGCTGCGAGGATGGAAACCTGCCCGGGAATGGGATGACTCGCCTCCAATCGACGCCGCACAGGAAACGCACGTCCATGTATAATGGCTAATTTTCTGCAGCATAATGCCGGGTAAGTCATGCCAACTGCCGTACTGGAAACTTCATAAATATTGATGTCCGGCAATCTTGTTTACCCATCCCCCAGACATCAACGTACCATGTTGCAGACCATCATCCTCCTACTGAAGACACCAAATCCGCCTGAATCGCTGGGTAATTGCGAATTTAATTCGAAAAATCGACAGTAGGCACCCATTACAAGATGCATCGATAACATGTAAGCGAATATGGTGTTAACACACAATCAATGCCACTGGCAGGAAAGCGCAGAAGCTGGACGGGATTCATAATCCCGCGGCGATTAAGTTCCCTTAATCAATGGAGTGCAGTTCGGGATTGGCGAACTCCGCCGCAATGGCGGCCAGATCAATTACCCAGCAAATCGATTCCAAGTGCGACGGATCGGCAACGGGGGCAACCTGATGTGATGTCCTCCATCTTTTACAGTGGAGCCTCGCCTATGGCATGCGCCACTCACTTGGCAATTAATATGCAAAATGCGCCAAGCCCACGGAGCCAGTTCTCTTGGGGGCATTTTGAAAAAATGCCAGAAATCAATGAGGGTGTGGCAGCCGACGCCTATAGGTTCCCGCACCAGACCAGGCCGACTTTTTCGGACCCATCCAAGATCGATGTGGATATGGGATGCATGGAGTTGATGCAGATGGAGATGGAGTCGGGCAACATGCTGGCGAAGGCTTCTGAAAATTACCGCGGGCAATCTGCAAAACGAGCGGACTGCTTCAATTTCCTCACAGTCTGCAATCTGTAAACTGAAGTCTGGAAACTTGAAGTCTGGAAGTCTTGAAGCTTGAAGTCTGGAAGTTCTGAAGTCTGGAATCTGAAGACTTTAGTCTTCTGGGCGAAAATATCGACGCACCGAACCCATAATTAAGTTGAGTGCTCCGCCCGTTGGACAGCTACAAATTGATCGAAATGCCCAGCAAAAGGTCATAATATCTGGGCAGCAACAATTTTAGCCCGGCTAACACGGCTTCTGTGGCCAAATTCGCGGTCAAAACTTAAATGCAGCATAATTATTCCGCGTCATTAACATAATCTGACAATAGAACCAACTTCTTCGCCCGAAAATCGCAGTACATGCATATTATTTTATAATTATCAGATGCGATCGATTCGATTCGAGATTGATCCCCTCGAAATTCAGCAGGTGAGTGATCCACTAGAAGGTCGCTCAAGTCCAATCATAATTAATAAAGGAAAAACATATTTTTTTTTGAGTCGTGCTGGAGCGCTCAAATAATAGAATTTCGAGGCCAAGATCGCTGACTATATATAGGGACATCGTCGAAAAAATATATGAAAACGCACAGCCATTTATCAAAATTTTACAAATGAATGATTCAGTTGTTTTAGTTTTTTTTACTTATATTTTTTCTGTATTCCACCGTGCCGCGTGATTTTAATTAGTAAAAAGCAAATACATTTCGCTCGATCTGTATGGGAATGTTCGTTTAGCGATCGAAAGGAGGCAACGCGTTCCCAGAGTTTCTCGGCAAACGCAACAATATGAGAATTATGACAACTGATCTGATAGGCGACACCATATAGGGAGCTCTATGCGCCTGCCAGATTCCTCAGCTCCTTGAGCGAATGCATTATTCATGAGGCAGAGGACTCCATTCCAGCAGTACCTTTCCGCTCTCGGAGGAAGCGCCAGTGGTCCACTGGTCCACTCGTCCAGTGGGCCATGTGAATTGGCCACGTCTGCGGATGGAACGTGGAACTTTCGTTGTTGGCAGTTGGAGGATGCAGACGACGACGACGACGACTGGCAGGCGACAGTGCGCAGATAAGATCTGCTGGCCATGTGTGTGCCCAGTGAGCAGTAACCAGTAACCAGTACCAGTACCCAATGCCCAATGCCAGATACCCAACTTCTGAGTTGCACTGGCTTTGGAAATTTCTGTGAATCGCAAACGCAGCGATCTAATCGCAGCTTGTATCTCGTGGGTCCACCAAAGCGGCCAGGCTACCGCGATTCTGCATCCGAGTGCCTCCCCCGAAAATCTCCTCCAGATGACCAAGTTGATAGCACCGGACTATAAGCGCCACTTGGAGCCGCACTCCGCTCCACTCCCCAAACGCCGCCAATGTAAAGTAGATCAGAGTGGAGCAAAGTCATTGGTCCATCGATCGTGTTCGGTGGGATTCGGATGCTATCCTATCTGCCATCTCCAGATTCAATGGATGCTCCTCACGTAGCCAGGAGGGCATTCCCAGGGCCTGCCCTCAGCTGTCACTTTACGGTTATGAATTTTATGATTTACGATCGCCGCAATTGAATTTTATTGACTTTTCAACAGTTTCACCTGAGCGTGCCCCAATCGGCACCTCCCATCGTCTTGGCCTTCTGATTGCCAAGGCTTTTCCCTTTTCTCATTTTTTCTTTTCCTTTTTTTTACATTTTTTTTTTTTTTTGCTTTCGTTTTCGACTTTAGTTAATTGGACTCGTGTGGTCCGAAATGGGAAAGACGCCAGAGTTCTTCGGAGGAAGAACCAGGCAATTGGTAAGCAAGTATTATGGCCTGGGAAATTAAAGTTTAGCCCAGACAAACGCAATCAGGCCTTTAAATGACTTCTACCACATTTGTAATCCATCACCATATTTTACAAATATGTTTGTTGCACCTGCAACCGCGCAATTTTGTGCAACATCTTTAAAACAGCGAATGGTTTTTTGTGTGAATTTTGAAGGTTGACAAAAACGCCTGATTCCTCGGAGTGCCCTTTTCTCAGGCCATTTATCAGCCATCTGATTTATTATGGTTTTTTTTTTTGCTGGCCTGCCACCAATTTACTGTCATAAACATGGAAAAAGTTTGCCTCAAGCAGCCGTTTTTGCTGCTTAGTGAAAAGTCCAAAAGCGCTACAATCAAAGACTTTTAGCCGTTTTGCCCTATAGTGGGTCCTCAAGATCAAATAAGCGGATAACTTTGACTGGAGTCGGTGGAAGTACTCAGATGAAAGTTTGTGGTAAGGATCGCAAACTTAAAAGTTTTGTCTAAAAAAGTATGTGTATAAAATAGCAGCTTTTAGGAAATACAGTTTAGAAAACATATTTAGATATTACTCGCTAACGGGTTAAGTTTTAATGATAGAACGCAATCCAGAAAAGATAGTTGTAATTATAAATAGGCAAATTAAAAATGTATATGAATAAATATGATTTTACAACGCTTTTTGATTGTGACTTCTGTTTTTAATACCTCCAAACATAAAAATTATGAATCTTTAAGGCAATCACAATTACAATAATCAGTTATCAGTTGATTGTATCGTCGTATGAATAATATTGACTCTTAATAGGTTCCCATTTCCCCAGTTAATAGACATTTTCATTCCACTAGTTAACTTGAGATCTCCTGCGACTTAATGAATATGAATAACCATCCTATAGTATATACATCAAGATCAAAACTTAGTTAATTAGGAGACCCACCTGCGAGGCCGACGGAAAGCCTCCGTATCCGAATTGTGTGTAGGCAGCCATTTCACTATATGACTATACGACTATATAAGACCTAGTCTTAAGTTACTCTCTCTCTCTATCTCTCTCTCGCTCGTGGGCAGTCTGCTGAAGGATATATGGTGAAGCTGCTACATCAAATGATGTGCTTATCGGGGGTTAACAGCTCAGTTTCGATTGGGTCTGTTCACAGTGGGCACTGGCGATAACGACCATAACGACATTGGGCCATCCGAAGGTATCTCGTGGTTTTGTTAGGTATTTGCAGTTGTAGCTGTCACTTGTGTTGGATTTTTGTTTATATATATTTTATTTGTATTTTTTTTTTTCTGGCTAACAGCACTCGCAAAACGCGGCGGCAACGAAAAATCGACGAAATATCAACGGCAAAAACGCGGCGCTTCAGCACACGCTCCCTTTCAGATGTGCACCTTATAACGTTCGAACACGAACTGGTTGCGAATGCCGTTGCTGTTGGCCGTGTTGCTGCTGCTGTTGCTCTTGTTGTTGCTGCTGTTGGGGCGCATTCCGCTGCAGTTGGCGCGGGAGCGGGACAACGATATGCTGCCTCCCCCCATCGAAAGAGAAACGGAATGCCGCTCGCCTTGGAGCGAGCAACAACAATAACGGAGTAGTCGGCAGACTGGAAGTGTAAGCACTCCTAGGGCAACGCCCACCGTTCTCCGGTTTTGTCTGGCGTTGTTGGTGGTGGCATTTGGTCGGTCGCTCTCTCCGCAATTCCAATCCGATTCCCCGCCAGCGACTCGTATTCGCGGCTCACTGGAAGTGAGGCCAGCGCAACCACCAATCGCAGGGCTGCATGAGCTTCGGCTGGCTGATTTAATGGACAGGTGCGAGGTCGCCACGCGAAACAAAGCAAAAAAAAGAAAATACAAATGAAATGAGCGGATAGGTGGGGAAGGGAGAGGGAGGGGAGGGTACGCATTTTCACAACTGTCGATGGTCTCTTGTTTTCCCCACAATTCCCTGGCAACGCCCATTTGTTTTGTTTGGCTAGTCATTCGTTTGTTTACTTTTCACAATTGTGCGCCCATCGACTGGAAATGCGCCACCAGCGATCTCGCCAGCTGGAAGTGGCAACAAAGTGCTGCGATGGCCAAAAGTGGCGACACAAGGGCGTTAATAAGATCAGCAAATTCCAAGACACTCGCACTGTATTTATCGTCTGTCATTATCTTTATCGCTGAGTTGCACTTTAGTTAACTCCCATTATCGATCCTCACTAATTAATCTCTCCTAATCGGGTTTATATGAAACATTTCCAGCGATCTTTGTTTAAATATCATGCCAATTAGATACCAGTTGCTTGAAATATCAACAAGATTTTAACTTTTTATGGAAGGAATTAATATCCTTAATCAAACAGGAAATCATACCAATAATTCTTGGCATTTTTAAATATCAACCTGATTTTTACTTAGCTTAGGTTTTAATGTTCTTAGAAACCATAATATATATTAACTTTGAGCCATTTTAAATTTTGCATAAAATATCTATTGCATTTTTTACTGCAATTGCTTTTTAACAGACTCATAAAATTATCATTTAAGCATTTTCAACATTTTCTATACTTTTGCAAACAATATTTATTTTTACCACAATGAACTGGCAATTAAAATACTTGAATTATCTAACTAAACTAATTGTTATGCTACTTAAATATGCTAACCAATTTAATTCCGCCACTTAAAATCTCTGCTAGAACACAAGCAATTTTAATTGCAATTAAATAGCACTTGACGTGTATCCGAAAAACAAGAAAAGACTGACCTAATTTTTTTTTTTGATAAATTGCATGCAACGTATGTTTCTGCATTAATTGAAAAAAATTAATTTTTCTAAGATATTTTTAGAGATAACTTAAACCTCATGTGTTTTGCAGCTAAGTGAGTCCTTTAAGAAATCATAAAAAATATGCCTAAATTTCAAATTTAGGGCAAGGAATGGCCCACTTTTTCATTTACAGCATATTTATTATGAACTTTCAACTATATTTTAAAATATAAATTTAAAAAAGTTTAGTGTGCGAAAGGTACCCACTGGATTACCCATGAGCACGTGAAAGTGCTGGATTTGTAAAAAAGTTTCCGCTATTAATGCGCACTAACATATTTGGACATCCGCTTTACGATCTATTTTTTACGATTACGATTCTCCGGCAGGATGAATTCTCCGGCCCAGGACACGCATTCCGGAAATGGAGTGGCATCTCCGGCGAGAGTCCGCCGTGGATGCGCTGTGATGGGAGATGAGGTAAACCTCAAATGTTTTTGCGGGTGCCGCGGATGTTGGCAAGCTTGTTTGCAGCGTGTTTTTGTTTGTTCTCCTGTTCATTTTTTTTTTTTGTTTGTCGTTTGTTTATTTTTATGATAATGTAATAAAAGCAAATTAACCTATAAAACCGAAAAAGTGCGACTTACACGATGGAATTGCGCCATAAGGTCTGGGCGTGTCCTCACCTCGCTCCGCACAAGATATATGTGTGGATGTGTGGATGAAACGATCCACGTGGTACTGGGAGTGTGGTTGGAGTGGCTATGGTGAGTGGATGTGGGTGGTACTGGGGGTGGTGGCACCACCCACCGCGGCCAAGCAGCGCCGGAAAATGAGAGCAGCGTGTTAGCTGAAAGCAACAAATGACCAAAGCTGTTGCCCCCGCCAAAACCCAAATGTGAATTAATTCCAAGGGAAGCCAAGTCATGACGAGGCCAACGGCAAAACCCAGCGGCAGGCGCACACTTGGCCAAAATCGGGGATCACTTACAGAAACCTCGGTAAAGGTGTATATATTCTATGGGAATTTATTGGTAAACATTAGTATGTTTGCTTTTAAAATTGGAAAAATAATAGATAAAATAAGAAAAACTGCAGGTTGTTTATAAATTTCATACATAATTTATTTGTATAAAATACTATGTGTGATGTTGATGATAGATTTTTATAGGCAAAAGTACATACTTTTTAATGTACATATTATATAATTAAGCCACAAAATTATTAAACTGTATAAATAATGCTTCTAAAAGTTTGTAATATCAAAAATTGAGCCTGTTCCTAATATTTCTAAGGTAGCTTAGCATAACGCCTTTTAAAAATGTATTTATGCTAAATGGAAGCACGTATTTTTTTCGAGTGCAGCGGCAGCAACAAGAGCGTAGAGTCCGTTCCAAGTGCCCCTCCGGGTGTTAAGTACAATATTTGCTGTGTTGCGCGTTTTACGAGTGGCGCTTTTGCAATCGCCGGGCGAAAAGGGTGGAGACGCAAGGGGTGGCCGGGGGTCTGGGGCGGAGTGGCGGCGGGGGGCGTGGCAGCGACGGGCCAAATGCAATCAATCAATGGGTCAGCATGATGGTACACACCAGACGACGACGACGACGACGAGTGGCAACCACATGGGGCGTTTCCATTTGCGGCAGCCACACACTGACCACCCTCTGAGTTCGATAATCGAGTGGCAAGAATCTCGAAAAAGTCCTCATCGATCCGAGATGCGGACTGGAATCGCACAATTGGCAGTTGCCACTTTCGGTGGCAAGAAGTGCACTTCACTTACAAATCAGTCGACGGCACTTAAAACCTATTTTGACAATTGAGCTGTCCGCCAGTCAAACTGACAGCGCGCACTTTTCACGCCACTCGATAAAACATATATACACACATATATATATTTGGATCAAGGATATAGCAGTTTTGGTGGTGGCATTTCCTCCACCGTTTTATGCCGTTTTAATTGCAACATCTGTCACTGCGGTTTATGCATATATCAATTTCAAAATAGCCGGCAAATGGCAACGGCAATGAATCCATTCCATTCCACACCAGAACCCAAACCCAAACCCAAACTCAAACCCAAGCGCCGTGGAAAATGAAATATATATTTTTATTTTTATTATATTCGCCGGCAAAAACTGTCACAACACTCTCGCCGTTGACGCCTGTCGAGTTTCGGTGGGATCTTCGTGGGAAGGGATGAGGGCTCCGGATCGGGTCGGAAAGAAGGGTCAGGATGCGATACGCACCACACACACACACTCTACTCTATGTGGCAACCTTTCCCTTTTTTTTTTTTGTTTTATTTGCCCGATGCCACCACGTTTATTGTTGTCATTTTCAGCGGGCTCGACTTTAATGGTTGTCAGAAAACATTAAAAATTGTCACATGAATATAACGCATTGCATATAATTGAGTTCTACTCATTATGCAATATATGTATTTGGCTGATAGAAATCGAAGTACATACACATGTACACATTCACTTTCGAAAGTGCACCGATTTTGAGGCTCAAAATGTGCACAAGAATAATGATTTAATTAAACAAACAATTGAAAGCGGATTGCAGGGGAGATTAAACGGCGATTGTTTGTAAATATATTTGCGTACTGAAATATATTCAAAATGGGAAATCATTTTATAATCATGTGCCGCAGGTTTTTAGAAAGTTCGACAAGCTATAATCCTTGCTGAAATATGAAAGCCTCTTAAATTTTTCAATAACTGTCCGTAATAAAATCGACGATTGACGTTCAAAAAATTGTTGGTTAATATTAAAAATAGTTAACTGCACTAAATACATGTGTACTTTATAGCCAGTAAGTTAGGCTTACAAAATTGGTGTTAGAATAAGTAGTAATGAAAATAGCAATAAATAGTAACAATACTAAATAGTGATCTAAAGCAGTTTACACCTTTATTCTACAAATGTAACAATCAATCAATAAGGCATATAATATATTATATTACTATATTTTCATGGTTTCAAGAAATAAATAAAAATAAGTCGAAATAATCTTGTTAAGTAAAAATGAACATTTGAAAAGCGATTAACACACGAGCATAAAACTAAACTATATTAGTTTAGTATATAACACAAATTAAACACTGTAAAGTAATATAATTAATAATTAGATTAATATTTAAATGTCACCATAACCCATTAACCACCGCTTCTAATCGCCAAGTTTATAAATATTATTATTATTATCAGCTTCAGTTTGATGAACTCTTCACCCCGAAGTGTAAATATTTTGAATCAAAGCACTTAAATACCGATTCATTGTTGCTGAAATAAGTGTAATCGAAAATCTCTTAAGCGCCTGCCAAATATATCCACTCAAAGTTGGTCGTACACTTCAGCGGGGGGAGGGGGTAAAGTGAGGCAGGGGCACAAGGACGCAGGACGCAGGATGCAAGGACGAAGGACGCGGGCTGAACTGCAGGCGCTAAATGAGTTTGTCAATCAAAATGCAAATGTCACCGGGGAAGTGACATAATCCCACTTGGGAGTCGGGCTAAGCCGAGCGAAACCATCCAAAATCCCGGTGCGAGCTAAAGCATTTGACCACAGTCCTCAGTCCTCCATCCTCCATCCTCAATCCATCAGAATGGAACCCACTCTATATGGCATATGAGCGCATTCCCGGGCCCGCCGACGGAAATAGCAACATATGACGAGATCTGAAGTTGACGTGATACCACGGCAAGTTGCCGGAGAATTCAGCTGGGCACGAGGGGATGGATGAGGTGATATGACCAAGTGGGGGTGTTAAATTGCAGTAATCGGCTCTTGGGCTGGGCGACAACGTTTATGTTTTATGTGCTCATTTATAATGCGCACTGCTCATTTGGTAATGGCACAATAATGACTGTCAGACTGCTTAAAAGGCTGCCCAGGATTGGCGTGGAAACGCCGACATCTGCTCGGCATTTGACTTAGCCAACAAGCCGTGGCAATCCCAATTCGAACGATTCCCCGGTCACAATAAATCTCCGATCCTTGGGCAATCCGCGATGACAGCTGCCCCGCTTCCAACGAGGCCTCGTGTAATTTTAGGCGCCACTCTCCAGGGGTCAGGAGCAACTCAACTGGAGGGCACGGGGTAGTAAATAAAGTCCAATCGCAGGTTAGAAATGAGCGAATCTTGGCTAAAACGAACACAGAAACAAACTCAATCCGACCACGACTTCGATGTGACTGGGCCAGATAGACAACCGGCATTAGTGGGCACACTCGAAAAAAAATCGAAGTACACGTGAAATCACAAAAAATTAAGTCATTAAAGGAATAATTTCACTTCAACTTGTTTTTTCTAGACTGTTAAAGATTTTTAAGAAAAATAAGACATATTTGTGCTTAAATTTTCTTTACCTACTAATTACAATCACTTAGACTTGATTCTTCGAGTGTATCTGCCAGTTGGCAAAAAAAGTCATAAAGTCGAGCGAGCCCAGTGCCATTCTCATGCCCATTCCCCAATCCCATTCCTATTTCCAATCCACAGCCATTCCCATTCCCACTCCCGTTGCCATTTCCCAATTGCCAATTATGCCGCTGCAGCAGCCCATTCCATCTTATAGCCATCCCATACCATTCCATCCTATAGTTGCCCCATCCGCCAGACAAGACAAACGCTGCAAGTTGCAAGTTGCAACTATCGAGGATCGTTCGCCGTCGATCGCTGTCTGCATTCAACACTGACGCCAACCGGTGTACAAAAAAGTAAAAAAAATAAAAGCCAAGAAGTGGATATTGAGGGGGGTGATGAAAAGTATCTGAGGGATACACCAGTCAGTATGCGCAGCTACAAGATGGCTGCTGCCAATCCTCGCCCGCACCAATGCCAAACTGCCTAGCATCCTGACCAGAGACGTTCTCTGGTCGTGCCCAAATGGCATTCGATGGGAAAAAGAGTGCCTCCGGATGAAGATACAGATACTACCACTTCATATAGCACATAATTCCATTTGCAACGCTTATCAGGCGCCACTTTGCCACGCAATCGGTGACAATTGCATAATCCGGCTGCAAATGCCGAACATTGCTCTAATCGCATTGAGTAGTTACTTCTCGCCTGTGTTCGCCAATTGGAATGTCTTTAGTTGGGAGTTGGTAGCAGGAAAAGCTTTTAGTTAATTAAATTCCTCCAAGGAGCACTCGCAACTTCATCGCATTGAAATGTTCGGTTTTCGAACATGAACTAAGTATAGTTTATGTGAAATCATTACTTATATCTTAGTTTTTATTATGGATACAAAACATAGATATATACAAATGAAGGAGTAAGTAAAACGAGTACTAGGAAATCTTGTAGATAATATAATAATATGCTATAACTAAATAATATGCAATATTTACATAAATTCATATGAATTCGATTCGCATTGTATAAAAACCATCGAAATTTGTTTGATAGTAAAGAAATACATTATCTTTTAATAAATTCCAAGGAATGTCGAACTAAATCCCCTTTTACATCAATTTTTATTTATTTACATAAGTATTTTTTAGTAGCATTTATTGTGTTTTAGCAAATTAGCCAGCAAATACCTTAAACAAACATGAGTTATATACTCTCGCTCGTGGCGAAACTCGACTTTATATGGAACCCCGAATAAAATGATAAATAAGGGTAATTTATTTGGGCACATTTATGAGGCGAGCACGCTGCCAAAGATACATTTAGCCATTTAACCAACGGATAACGAATCCAAAGAGTGCGGGCATACAAATTAGTGCGCATCTGCGCCATCGAGGCATTCTGGAATTGAATCCTGCGAGGGGGGAGGGGGGACGGGTTTTCGGAAGGGGAAGGAAAGGATATCCAGAGTACAACACGTCTTGACATTTGCATCTTGAAATGCAAGTGAAAGATACAATCCCAATCTGTGTATCCAGATGCGCCATTGTCACTGTCATCGGCTGTGGCTTCCTTTCGACTAGAACTCTGCTCTGCGGATGATAAATGACGTCGATTCAACAAATTGGCCCACACATACATGGCCCAAAACCCAGAACCCAGCTCCCCAGCCAAACCATTTTGGCCAATTGAGATGGAAATCAACTCGTTCTGTGCCCCACATACACGTACTGCATAGTTAACTCCCCGATTTCGGTGGGGGATTGGGGCTCTCTACTCCGCCCGATCCGCCCCTGAATTTACATTTGGCTGTGTCTCAGGAATTAATTCGGAACTGTTTTAATAATTCTTTGCATGCGGAAGATACTTCGAGCCAGATGGATTCAACTGGAGTTAAATTTTATGCAAATTAACTACCACTCGGATTTACAAGTTGCCATGCCGAAGGGATTTCAACATTGATTATGAGGATTTCGTGTACCTTTACGTACTTGGTTTATTATAATATTTTGCACAATAAAGCAAACTCATTGAGGTAAATTATATTACTCATTTCGAAAAATTGTTTTTTAACTCACCTTACGGCTTGAAAATGTAGAAGAAACGATAAAGTTTGCGGGCATTAATTGTCACAATGTCTTTTTTTAATTTTCTTATTTATATCATTTTTATTTTATCATATATTTTTTTATTAATCATTTCTTCTACGGTGATATTTAAATTTTTTCAAGGCAAACAAATTAATTGTCTCGAAAGTAATTGATATTTCCACATGTTAAATCGACATAAAAATGTTTAATTCATAGTTTTATTTATTTAAAATAAATTTAGAAAATTTTATATACATTTAATTCTTTAAATAAATTAGAGTTTATCTTAAAATTGCTTTTAAAACTATTTAAACTCAAAGAAATCATTCCATTTTGCGAGTTACGTGCCCCCCAGCATTCTGTCAGTTAGCGAAATCAGCGAGCTTTTTTCCGCGAAGCATGAGGGCTGCAACATTCGCAGTGTGCACAGTGCCCTGGTCGAATGTTTTTGTTTGTTGTGTTTTTTTTATTTATTTCGCGTTTAAAAGTGTTTTAAAGTGAGATTTAAAGTGCAATGGAGCTGCCGAAAGAGTTATCCATTGCGGAGATCCGTAATTACATGTTGGCAAACGAGTGCAAGGTGACGAATCACGCGTTGGTGAAGCACTTCAAGAAATTCCTAACTCACCCACAGTCGCAAAGTGAGTCATTTGTGTATGTCTTTTGGATTTGTGGGACCTGTTGAATGGCCAAGAAAACCCATAATGATTCGGTTTTCACATGGATGTTCCCAATGATTAATTGCAGATGAGGCACGCAAGCGATTCAAGACCTATGTCACACTGCTGTCCACCATCAAGAACGAGAACAATCAGAAGTTTTTGATATTGCGCAAGAAATACGTAAACGAATGCCCCACGGATGAGGTTGTGGAGCGCGCGGTGGCCGCCGCATCGGGTATTCCGGAGCCCTCGAGTCCCGGCGGCGCATCCCTGAACTTTGACTCGCCCATGCGGCAGCCACCGCCATATAAGCCCCCGCCCATGGTCACCTCTCCGCCAGCCGTTTACATTGCCAAGGAGCACCAGGAGAATTACCAGGAGTGCGTGGACGAATTCACGGCTGCCATAAAGCGCATTGAGCCAGCACGCTTGGAGAGGCAACCGTCGGTCAAGTCCGAGGATCTGGATCAGCAGGAGAAGCCGGAGAAAACGTCTCGATCGAATTCCATCGATGTGATCGACAACAAAGAGAACATACCACGTTTCTCCTTCTCCTCGGAAGCCTCCTCGGCGTCCAGCACTTCCATCGAAAAGCCGGAGATGGCTGATCCCACTGCTCCCGCCGCCGAGGGCGATGTGGCCGAGAATCCTATCAGCGTAAAGGAGGCCACGCGCAAATTCAACCGGATGGCGTCCGAAGAAGAGGCTAAAATCATATCGCCGCCAGCCAAGAAGAAGCCAGAGAAGGTGAGTGCCACAGAACCGGTTAACCCAGGGCGTTAGCCATCATGCGGGCTCGGCTCGGGTGCGGGTGTCTTTCGGGCCCTTCTCTCCCAGCTCTGTTTCAATGCGTTCCATTTCCTGTGCTTCAGTAGTGGGAAGATTCGCTCCCAGACAATTCAAATATGCGACGTTTTTTGCACGGCTTAGTTGTGATTAATTAGCACAGAGCTATGAAGGTTTTTATATGATGTGTCCACTGTAGGTAGGCAAAAATATCTGCAGACTTTGTTTCACTTAACCAGCTGCTTTTTCAATCCATCGTAGACTGTACACACTGTAATCAACTTTGTTGTTTTAACTAAAGAGAAACGAATTCTATTATTTACATCGAATTCTTCGCTTAGTGATAAGAGTGGCCTTCTTAAATTCGTAACATATCTTGAAACCATCCTCCTGCTTAGGCAACTTAAAGTAGTTCTTAGCGTACAAACACTGTATGATGGGATTGAATGAAGTATTTGCTTTCCCATCACTGCATATGACAAAGAAACTGGCTGATATTCCGCTACAAATCAGGGTCAGATTAGATCTGCTGGCCCTAGAAACCCCGAGCAATTATTGTCAATGCATCAGTGGCTGTCCCAGGCTTTGGGCCACCTCAAGTGGAACTGCTGGCGGAATGCTAGATGGCCAGAATGTCAGAGTGACAGAGTGGCTGGCTCGAACTAAGCCGGTCGGTTGGTCGGTCGGTCACCCAACTGTCTGTCAGTTCCCAGAGCCATGTCACGAATTGCCACCAGCACAGGCCGAATTGAATAAATCCATTAATTTTATTAGTGGACAATATAAATGTAAGTCTCATAAAACTACATACATGCGCCTGCATCGTTCCGTTCGCCTTCCTGTCCACTTTTTCTGTCCCGGCTTTGTCGCCGCCGCGCATTCAAGAGCTGGTGAACTGGCGAGCTGGTGAGCTGGAGAACTGGCGAGCTGATGCCCGACATGTGTACGTACATGTGCGGACACATGTACTCCGATTCCGAATTCGATTCCCGCCCGAGTGCGATGTGTTTAGTAACTTTGTTCCATCAACTGGCCATGACGACACTTTGCAAGCTGTTTCCACCAACCTCCCCCCTCGCATTTTCATTTCTTTATTTTCTTGATGCCCCAAAAGCCTATTATGTGCACAAACACATAGTAGGACATGCCAAGTGTGAGTTACGTGAGAAATTTTGCGGCCAGCAAATGGCATGCAAACACTCAGAAAAATCTGCAATCGGAAGGAATTTTTGATAGTAAATCTAATGGAATATTATATATTGATATTTTTAAACATAAAAAATGATGAATTTAGCTATTTCTTATGAAAACCGAACCATTTCCAGTTCCTATGACTATAATTGATGTAAATTGGAAAAGGAAACCTTTAGCACTTCAACAAAATCCACTCCACATACATATAATTTGTAGCGTGTCCATTTCGAGATTCTAATTTAGAAAAGTATCAATCTCGGGGTGAGCATGTGGCAGTGGAATTTGTCAAGCGTTACGGAAAAATCGTTCCTTAGTTAATGTTACAAGCTATAGTAGTGCAATTGGGCCGAGTTGTCAAACAACTGTCATCCACTTAGGCCTGTCAATCACGCAATTTAGAGTTGAAAACGAATATCCCCAGTGCATAAATCATCGGAGTCTGTCTGCGAGACGGATGGTCCCATCCGCATCCGTATCCCATCCCATTCCATTTCATTTCAATCTATTGTATCATGTTTAGAGCAAGATGCTCCGCAGCAGTGGATGTACATCAAAGTGGGATTGTCAACGGCACGTCAGATGCTATAAAATCCAACTAAAACATCGGGAAGCGAACTTAAGTGCCTATTTGTACAGACACTCGGACATGGTAGAATCAAACTAGTCCTTATATTGGAAATCTGTTTCAAAGCATCACTGCCGCAACTTTGAATTTCTCACGTATTTCATGTTTCCGGATTTACGCAGCCCGATTTTGAGCAGCCAAATTAAAAATATCAAAATAAAGTCAAAATTAAATGGAAGCTACGGGGAAGTTCTTACTAACAAGGCTAGTACATTTTAAGGAACTACATTTCGTTGAATGTGTTTACTATTACTTATCGTATAAATTATGAATACTTCATTTGAATGAATGAATTCACTTGAATTTCGCCCATCTTTTCGCCAGTCATTATTAATTTGTCTGCAACATGAGTAGAGTTAAAAACGAAGGGCTATAATTCACTATCATATCGTACAGATCGGGTTGATAGCTCCCATTTGGAGCACTGAGAATAAAGAAAGTATCTGTGGCGTTATAAGCGCTTACAGCTTGTTAACAAATTGATTCGCTAACAAGACACACGGTCATTTTTGATGGCGCCAACCGTCTTCACGCAATTATTAAAATTCAGTTGTAAACAATATTGGGATAGGTTTTGATGGATGCCCCTTTTTTCCCGGTTATTCATCAGAGAAAATAACTAATCATCGCTAGACGAAAAGAAAGTGGCTCATCATCTTCCCCAGGAGTTTCAAAGGCGCCATTCTAGTTCATGGGATTCATCATGGGATCGAAAGAAAATATAAAACTGGGGAGCAAGTGAAGTGGATTCATCATGGTGTACCGTGAAGTTTTTGGCGTTGCAACCGTAACTATGGGATCTGGGATCTGTATCCATCCCCAGCTAGCTGATCAATTAAATTCGTTTCGATCGTTTTTAATTAGCCCGATGATTTTGCATTTTGTACGCTCACTCAGCACCGTTGTGAGTTGATTAATTTACGCCCCAAAATAAGAAGCTGATTTAAAATGGGATTTTTTTTCGTAAATAACTAATATTGATATTGATATTGGGATTTTTACTTATTTTTGATTAATGAAATTTTAGAAGGTTAACGGGAAACTACATAAATTATTCGGTTCAAGAGCAAAGTTATCATGAATTCCAGCTAAACCTTCAAATCCAAAAGTAGGCATCGTGTTGTTAACTAAAATAGCGTTGTTAAAAATTCAAAGAATTGCCAAAATATATTTTTAACTTAAGATTGCCTTGATTTGTCTGGCAAGGGTTGGATATAATCTGATATCTAAATTCTTAACAAATTAAACAATCACCTGATGGGAAGTATCTTTCATAAAATAATAATTAAGATTCTAAAGCTTTCAACTATCAAACAAAAACTAATGCAAACTCAGCCCGATGTTTTGTGAATCTAATTTAAACCCCCTGGCATCGCAAATATGGCCCCAAAGCAAAGTTCCTGCCCAAAAGTCCGCCTGCAGCATCAAACAGACCGCATATATATTCTTATTAAAAATAGGAGGCCACCTCCGTAGTCCCACAGTGCATATAAAACTGCCAGGCGACCCACATCGAAATGGGGGGCGGGATTGGGTTGCCCCCGGTTGCGGGGGGCGTGGCTGGGTCGGTGGCGAAACGAACCCTTTTGCATAAAACAAGTTGGTGAAACATGTTAACATAGCCAATAAGCAGCAATAGAAATTAGTTAGGCAAAGCTATTCTCATCACGGTCATGCCAGCCACAAAGGACCCAATTAAAAATGTAAGGAAACAAACCAAAAGTTGTTATTGCTGTTAAACAACAACGGACTGTGTCCCGAAGCGGTTAAATTTACAACAGCAACAATATCCATCCACCCGTTCACCGCCGAAGTTGCAGCCACACCCACTAGTCCTACTCGTACTGGACAAAAAAGCGAACGGAGTTGAATCCCCGTGGCCTGTAGCCTGTATCCTGGAAATGGAAACACGACCATTTTGTGGCATCGGTCGAAAGGTAAGACTCGCCGGGCCAACGTAAACACTGAAGGGACATGGCCCAGACCCCGAGTTCCACATCGTATCCACACTCTTGCTCTCTGCATCCCAGTGTGCAGTAGTCTGGGTATCCTGGGCGCAGGGCCATGGCCACATCCTGGCAAAAGGACAACGGCCAGCTGTGTGATATAATATCGGGCATAAAGGGACACGGCACACAAGAAAACTGGCCAACAAACAAGCGATTGGGGAGCAGAATGGGTGGCCAGCCAGTGCGATGGACAAGGGCAAAACCGGTGCTCAATCCCTTCCGAAGTCCCCAAGTTCGAGCCAGAGTTCCAGTCCGAGTTGCTCCGTGTTTTGCCTTATTCTATACTCTTCTTTTTTTGTTTTGTTGTCTCCTCATCCCAAAGCCATAAAAAAGCAACATACCATTAAAATGGGGAATCCTTGGGGGTGGTTGCTTGCAGTCGGAAAAATGTACGTGATTAGTTAGTTAGTTTTAAAGGGTTTACTTTTGGCTTATTATAAATAAAATAAATGAAATATGTAGGAACTCTACGAAATTATTGGCAATGCTGCTAAAAATGACCATAAGATACTTTATCTTTATCCTTGCATAAAATGAAATCTCTATTCTTCATAACATTTAAATACATTTTTATTATCTTTCTAAGATAATAGAATTCGCACTGAAATACAAACCCATCCTTATGATCGTTAAATATTACTATATTTCTTTTACAATTATATTTTGTTGATAAGTACTTCATATTTTGTAACTACTCTAATTGACTCATCATATTGTTTTTGGCGAGTGTGGTGGGCGGTTCAGTTCGGTTTGGTCTGGTTTTCCATTGAATGGGGTTCTGTTCCGGGTTCCGGGCTCTTTTGTTTAGCATTGACATGGTCACTTGGCCAGAGGGCCTGCGTCTCAATGTTTGTACTGTTTTATGATGTTCGGCTGCTGTTTCTGTTCCTGTTCCTGTTACGCCTGTTGCCTCGCTCGCTCGCTCAAATGCCAGAATCCGTATCTGAGTACGTATCTGAATCCATATCTGGATGCGAGTTCCATCCAGAATGCCCTTTGCAAATGGCGACTGCCCTTCGCTTACCTGTGCAACCGGACGGAGTAAAACACCCGTCCGTAATTGGAAAAACGTGAGCTCTCCAGGAGTCAAGTGGCGTGTAAATAGAATGGAGAGGTATGGAATGGAATGGAATTGGACGGAGGTCCTGGCACGCGTTCTGCGCATCCTGCGGCCAAAATGCGGCATTCAAATGTCGTCGTATTTATTAGCTATGTTACGATGGGCCCGGGATAATAAAGGGCCCCGTAGAGTGGGTGATGTTGTTCAGGTGAAAGTTGGGAGTGGGTTTGCCGGCTATGCCGGGTTTTCCTGGGATTGCACAGCTTGTTAGGCCCGCGAACATTATGCGAATGGATAATTAGTTGCCGAAAATGTGTTGTGCGCTCGTAAATATGAGGCACACATGTCGGGTGGCTTCCATTCTTATTGTCGCTGGCACATGTGTTTGTTTGGGAAGTAGTCAACGCACTCCTCTCTCTTCTCCTGCATCCGAGGAAACCCCAACCCCAACTCCAACCCTCACCCGCGGAAATCATTAGAGGGCTCATTATCAGCAGCAGCCGACTTTTGCGGGTGTGTGTGTGTGTGTAAAAAACTGTGTAAATCACCGAACCAAAAAACATCTACTACTTTCTTTTCGAAAGGGAGCTGCTGTTTGAGAAGAACGCAGCGCACTTTCTGCCTTAAGCACGCGCCTAATAAATAAAAATTATTACCTTCATAATTAGTGAAGGAACATGGCGATGGCGCCGTCGAATGCGTGAGCATAATTACCATCCAGCTTTTACGCCCGTGTCTGCACCCTTGGAACAACACATATCCCAATTCCATTCCCATCCACATCCGCATCCCCCAATCTCGTGGGCATCCCATCTTGACACTCGGAAAAATGAGCTGAGATGTGGAAGTGGAAATCCTTCGTGGAAAGTTCTTCTATTCTAAGTTGGAGTTTCAAATCAGTATATTTGATTAAACTGCTAGAGATTGGAATCCTTCCTAATCTTTAAACATACACATTAGTGATTATCCACATTTTATATCGAATTGCTGGTTATTCATTAATAAAATATATTAAGTTCTATCATTAGAATAGATATAGCATTATTCTTGTTAAATTTCTAACGACCAACAGCGTTTTCCTTCTGGTTTCAATTTGTGCGCGCATTCGTGCTCGATCTAATTAGGAAAAACTAGATATTTTTGAAAGTGCACCTCCTGCTCGAAAAGCACCCGTTCCATATTGCATATCCCATGTGGATGCCACACACACACACACACACTGGGATTGTGGGGCAATGTTGGCCGTGTGTGCTAGTGGGTAAATTAGAATCGTATATTCCGGGAGGCGACGACTGTGTTGGCGTTAATGCTCTCAATGGGCTTTCTATGTTTTATTCCCGCTTCGTGCCGATGTTTTTCGTTTTGGTTTTTTTTCGATTTTTTGTTTTATTTTGTTAGCAGTGGTACAACGCCTCCGCCAACGCCCCCCCTCGTCACCTTCCAAGTCGTAGACAAAGTGGCAGAAACATGCATAATTAATTTATGCCCCTCTGGGCGCAC
Source organism: Drosophila sechellia (assembly GCF_004382195.2). NCBI lineage: Eukaryota > Metazoa > Arthropoda > Insecta > Diptera > Drosophilidae > Drosophila > Drosophila sechellia. Next base: position 12,268,613 of record NC_045951.1, on the reverse strand, counting down.
CTCCTCCGCTCCTCTTCTCCATTCCTCTTGCAGCAATTAATCGAGGAGAAGGATTCACCGGAGGTTACGCTGGCGCATCCCAAGGCAAAGGAGTGGATCGTCTCGATGGCGAAGGCTAATTACCAGGAGCTGGCCAAGATGGCCAGCGAGTATCCGGAACTGGTTAAGCTGCAGGTAAGTCTCACTGATTCCTCTTTTCTTAGCCACTTTTGAGCCACCTTTTGGCCACCTTTTACGCCTCCTTTTGGCCACCTTTTAAGACACCTTATAGCCAGTTTTAAGCCACCTTTTAGCCAGTTTTGAGCCACCTTTTAGCCACTTTTTCCACCCACGATACTCTAACAAATGCGACAAGTACAAACTATTCATAAGCATTAATTACGACAAATTAAGCAGCAACGCGTTGTTTTTGCCATGTCGAACAACACTTAAAAATGCGAGGAAAAATATAATAACGACAACTGAGGGACCGGCCAGCCAGAGGGGGCGTGGCAACCGTGGGCGGGGAGGGGGGATTTGGCGTTTGTCGCATAGCGAGCTAAAAAAAAATAAATTAAATATGCTACAACAACAACGCCAGTCGAGGCGACAATTAATTGTGAAATATGTTTTCAGCATTTTTAGCACTTGTAGCGCATGTTAAGAAGTGGGCGTGAGCGCGACTCCGAACAACGTAGGCCGTACGGATCGGCCATAGATATAGACATAGATATAGATATAGACATGGATATAGACGTAGATATATGGCCTGGCATTGGGCAACCACTGACGAGTGATCATCTCGCAGAGATTGCGGATGAGAAGCGGACTAGAAGGTATCCAAGCGGCAGACACAATTGCATTTCTTCGTTTCTTCTGATTTTCCGGCAAAAGATTTGAAATGCCTAATTGCCAGTAAAGGGTTAATTGCATAAAACTACCTACAAGGACATAAATCATAAAGTTTATATATAAAGTTTATATTAGAAGCATTTTTGGTAAAACTCTATATTCAACGTTAAAAGGTAACCAAATTGGCAAGGAAAGGTTTTTAAAAATCAGTTTAAAGTATTAGCTTTCTGTATTTTCAATTATCATATTATTTATTCAAACTGCGAATAGCTAAAAAGTAGGTGATTAAATGCTTAATATTTTACCTTTGATACTTATAATTAAATTCTACGATCTCATAAAGTAAAAAAATGGTAACATAGTTCTATATTTCTACGATAACTTTTGATTTATTCGTATTTATTAGGTTTTCTCCTAAAGAGGAATTTATAAATTATTACCTGTGCTTCTTTTAGAAATTGTTAATTGTTGGTAATCAAAAATGTTTTGACAACATGTCTGAATGCGTTTTTCCCTAACTTATTGCGCTGGAGAAACTTTGTTTTAAAGTATCATAAATAATAAAGAACAAGGGCTACATTTCTGGTTACTAGACTATTTTTAGTGACTGTGTGGGGAATATTTAATCTGGGCTACGAAAGAACAAATATTAGCTACAATATCTATGAACTTATCTATATGCCTAGAATGCTACCTCTTTTAAGTAATTAGCATTATATTGTACTATTATATGTGCATTTAAATAATTAGGTTTCCTAGGCAACACTTTTTTAAAACAATTAAGTATATCTGGATTCATTACCGGGTATTCCCTGGTCCATCACCCCCAAGACCAAGTTTTTTACGCTTATTTATGACGTGCGTGTGACCCCACTCACAAAAAACTGGGGGAAAGAGCGAGCTCCAATTCTCGAGGGGTCGCCGCAAATGAGACATGGAAATATGGCTACGCTCGCGACATCTCGAGATTGGGTTCCGAATTGGAACTGGAGTGGGTATGGGCATGAGCATGAGGATTGGGGGATTCAGTGTGAGAACTTAATATGGGATACGCCAGATTTGCTGCCCCTTCTGGTGGTGCCTCTCAATTAGACAGCGTTTTTCGGAGTTTCGTACGTCCCCGGGTATTTATGTCCCACATATAGCCATATAGTATATATCCAGTGCTGCTGATGATGATACTGGGGCGTCGGCCCCGTTGCAAGATGATTTATGCCGTCCGCAGAGGAACATGGGCCCCTGGGTTTTACGGGTATCTGCGGTGGCGCAGGAGGTGGAGAAGCCGTGGTAGATTATGTTCGCGAGCGGACTAATTGCCGTACAAATGCACTGTTCCCGGAAATAATGAATTCCGCACTCTGCATACGCATTCGCATATGTACATGCAAATCTTGAATCTTGAGGGCCATAAGTGCAATCAATTAATGAGCGAACGAACCGGCACCCCGGAGGCCTTTTGGATGAGCAACTGCCAACTGGCAGCTCATTTGCGGCGCTTCCAATTCCTTGAATCACTGAAATCGCAACGAGACGGAAATAGCCATAAATCAGACCGCGATTGCCACTTAACCTAATGCCTCGAGTTCCTTCGGGCAGCTCGTTTTGCTCATTCTGCTCAAGATGGATGTGAATGGCCGAAAAAACGGTTGTATCTTGCGGATTTTTAAATGTTCACATGCGAATAATCGCTGAACTATTAGGTGAAGATATTCTCTAATGAGCACTTTGGAATGATTAAATCACCTAATAGTTATAGTTTGTGATAAATTAGTATTTTTCGCTATCTTGATGAAGAATTCATTACAATCGGACTACTTTTCTACACACTTGTGGTGCGTTTCGTCACTACTGTGCTATAATAAAATAAAATACCACTCTAAAATCGCTTAAACCATTAATAAAAATATAGTAAAAAAAAGCAATAAAAAAAAATAAAATATAAATCGTATGTCTGAAATTTAAGTACAAAAAAACTTATTTTCCAATTGTATTTCCAATACCAACTGAAATAAATTCTAAGTGAAATCAGTCGGGTGACCGAAAGTTATGCAGATGGATTCAGTTACACTTGTATGCTAACAGGATTATGTACAAAGTCCGGACTCACATGCCACTGACCATTTACATATGTACGCGTATGTAAATAAATGGGCGAGAATTTTGTGGAGAAACTCCAAATAAAAAAATTCCCCAGTCATCGGCGGCAGGGTATAAAAAAAAACAACAAAAAAAGAAAGAAAAAATATTTTTAATTTGAATAAGTAATTCGTACAACGGGGCAAAATCAAAAAAGAAACAACTCGAAACAAATGCGAAACAAGGAAAATTCAATTTACCCGCATGTCAAACCGAATTGCCGGCTAGGTCAAACACGTTGATGGATGGACGGACGAACGGACAAACGGACAAACCGACGGGTGGACGGACAAGCTTACGGCATGGATGCATGGCCAACCGGCGGTGCCGGGGTTGGAGGCGAAACCCAACAGTACAGCGGCAACATCACGGCACCACCAGCAACGTGGACAAGCTTAAATTGCAAAACGGTGCATGCTTGTCTATTTTGGGGCGGTCCCATCGCCCCACCAAAATCGGATGGACTGCAAACAATGGACCCAAACCCGAGTCCAGCCCACATGTGTGTATTTATACAGGGGAACACCTGAGTGGCAAAAGGAGTAGGTTACGAATAAAAAAAAAAAGGATATACATACATATATAACTTGGTAAAAGTACACACACGAGCCAAAGTTTTTAATTAATACAAAACTTGTAACATTTTATAAGCCGCTACTACATATTAGCAGCGACTGGCGTTTTGAATATGCACATACTGATACATCCAGCCATGTGGCTTCTATGCCCGGACAAGGGCATTCCATCAGCCCATGCCATTCCGATCCGACGAACATTAGGCACTCTGGATTGGCTCAGCCATGGACGTGGAACTGTGGACTTGTGGATGTGGATGGCATGCCCAGGTGGACTATTTAACTGAATTCAAATGTGCATGTCCGTTTACACAGAGTCATGTCCATGACTGTGCATCTAACCCATGGTTCCATGCGGCAATAGTGACTATGGTGAGTCCAATGCCGATGCCGATGCCATGTTGCCAGTGCTTGATTGCTGATGTCGTGTGCCAGAAATTTAATTAAACTTGGGATACAAACAACCTGAAGCGGTTGGACAAGCCCATATTTGAGTACGACTACATTTGACTACAATCGCAATCGCTGTGTTCCGCCATATAATGTGTTTGGGCATTCAAATACGTACGGGCATTTTGGGCAATAAAATGAGAAAACAAATGTCACCTCCTTTTATTAAGATACATTTTGTAATATTGGTAAAAAGCGCTAAAATTATTCACAACTTATAATCTTTATTGCGCTAAAAAAGAGAGCAGCTCTACTATAAATAACAGTGATACACATTTTAATATTTTTATTACCCTTTTGATGTAATTTTTTAATTGAATAATACCGGTGCAAAACGCATGAAGTGCCATTAAGTGTCTAAGATCTAAGGAGCATCTTCAAAGTCCGCCTGCCACCGTGGAAACTCCTCACATCGTGACCATGAACTTTTCAACAGGTCGTCCGCAAGGCAATAAAACGTCTGACACCTTTGACAGTCCCTGCGGCACACTCAGTCGGATCTGGATCCCCTGCTCTGGAACCATAATAGTGGTGTCTATGTGTGTCAGCGGCATTGGTGGCGCCTTTGGCCAAGTGGCATATGATTGGCCCATTTCAGAATCCCGATTCCGGGTGGGAAGACATCAAACCAAACGACGGCGGCAGCGGCGGCGACTTGTGTGAAAGATACTTTCCATGGGCGTCATTAAATCGAGGTGACAATTCAATCAACAATCCGCCGGCGAAAATGTCAAATGGGTGAGGATCCGAGTGAAGCCTTTCCAGAAATCAAATCAAATGTGTTTACGACGTCTGCCACGTTGGTGGCTCAATTTTATGTCGCTGAGCGGCTATTAAATTTAATTAGAGCTCTGTGCCGCCGTTGGACGTGGCTAACGCATAAATGTCATCAAAATATTTCCCTGAACGGTGGCTTTATATATTTAGTAACACTGCAGTTTAAGAGTTCACCCAATGTCGCCGACGAAGTGCTGGAAATACGGGCAGTTGACATGCGAAAGGATTTCCCTTCTGGGAAAGAGCAGTTCCAATGGTAGTGGCGGTCGTGTCATCCGGCCATCACTCCGCACTGCTGGAGGTGATGTACTCGGACATAAAACCCATTTAATTGTCATTGTAGATAGTCGCTTGAAGTCACTGCCAGATTTGTGTCATGAGCTTTCACTTGGTTCGGCTCCGGTGTGGGTTTGGATTAGATGGATGTGATTGCATATACATTGCTATTAATAATTTAACTCTATAAGAACTAGTTAGAAGGATTTAAAACCCATTGGTGCCACGTAGCACATGTGTAACTGTCCACTGGAAAGGCGCTCCTTAACTGTCATTCCATGCCAAGTGGCGATTGCAACCGAATTGCATTCGCCGCCAGTGGAATTCGTCTTTATTATTATCTCACTGGCATTATTGGGTGGCGCTGTTGGCGCCAACATCTTGCACGTTCCAACGGATGTCTCCTGGGCAGAATGTGGCCGAAATCACCTCAACACGGTTCCGAACTGCCGATTGTCTCCACAATTATTGTCATTCACAATTACTGCAGGCTGTGTTGGTAATTTCGCATTGAAGCCAAGTCGAATAGCTGATACCCTATGTCATAACAGCAGTCGAAACTGACTGAATCAAACTTGCATGAAGGCCATAAAGGATATACACTCGTTTATGACCAATGCGATGTTGAATTCAAAGGCATCGAGTGAACGGTTATGACCATTAAGGAGTTTCCAGTGCCCAAGGAAGAAGTCTTTTAGCGTGTTTAGCTCCGTGACTGCGACTGCGACTGGGAGTGGAATTTCTTATTTTTGTGGCAAGCGAGGAAATCGGCGACATGTCTCGAAAACGTGAATCCCGGGAATGCTCCGTTCAGCGATCCTCGGGGCCGCCGGTAAAGTGTCAGCAAAAACGAAATTGAGCTTATCGGTAAATGCATCGGCGGGAGTTCGTCCAGACTGAGGACGTCCTCTGCTCGACCGGCGAGCATCTTCTTGATGCAATCGTGCAGTCGTCAAATTAGCGACATTCGAAAAACTTCCCAGATAACTACTACGAAAGACCCGAATCCGAAAGCCAACAGAGGTAACTTCTAAAAAAAAATCCAAAAGGCTAACGAAAAAAAAACAGAATCTCAGGAGCCTGTAGCCCTGTGCATTTTTTTCCTGCTGCTGCCACAGAACCCACCAGAGATCTGTCACAGCTCTGAAAAACGAAAAAAAAAATAAAATAAATAAAACCAAAAAAACCAAGCTCTGGTCCACGATCATTGAGTCCGTTCTACGTGATTTATTTGCTGGCTCAATTGAATTGTTTTGGAGTGGACCCAACCTGGAGTGGATCCTCGCCGCTCCACGAGGAGCACCTACTTTCGCATAGTCAATCAGCAATGCGATTTCTATGACTTGATTGACATTTCATGAGCCCGCCATGGACATCCATTTGCCGCCGTCGCCAGCTAAAAAAAAGGAAGTAAAATGAAATAAAATATAAAAAAAAGAGGAGGAGGAACAATGGATGTGGCAGACAAAGGAGTGGAAAGCGCGTCAAAGTCATTGACGATCATCCCGACTGATGATCCGCTGACAATTCCCAAAACGACAAACTCAGGCGCCATGTTAACCACCAAGCAGTCCGGCAGACAATCGCCTCGCCTGGCTGACGAAGATGGATTCCTGACTCCTCATTCTTGATTCTTCTGATTCTTGATTCTTGATGCTACTGATTCCCGATTTCTGATGCCTGATTTTTCATTCCTGATTGACTGGCTGCCGAATCACCATTGTTTCTTTTTGGCCAAGCCAACTGAACTGATTACAATCGCCCAGGAAGGCAGTAGAAGGCGATCGTCGAACGCTTTGCATTTTATTAAACACGATCCTTTTGATTATTATTTTTTTTGTTTTTTGATGGTCCCATAGCCGGTCGGTCGGTCAGTCGATCTGCGATATCGGTTTGATGGAGGTCATTGCTGCTTTATTTGGACATGCAACTTGTCACGTTTAATGGCATGAAGCGGCGGAATAGCGTGTGTGCGATTATCTCTACACTGGGAAAATAAATCAGCTATATCGAAGGGATTATATCATTTAACAGTGCAGCGGGGGAAAAAAGTAACAAGCTTGGTATTCATTCATACTTAATTGCCTGTCGAACATGAATAGAATGAATACAAATACATGAATACTATACGTTTTCTTGGCTCCAGCTTCAATTTAGGTATGCTAATACACCTTAAATTAGTAGTATTGACTAAATCCAAGGAATATGAAGCATGTTAACTATCCTAAGTTCCTTTCAGTGAAAAATCTTGCCATTTCTGAGTATTTCGTATTCACTTTTGACCAGTGCAGCCATATCGGCCATGTGTGTGAGCAGCTGGGGCAAAGCAATCAACGCCGATCCCAGCCAGGCGAACGTATGTATATTGATTAGCTTTCGCCTTGGGAGAATCCGTGTTCCTGTCGCAACCAGTGCCACCGTTCCATGTACTAGCGCCAGCTACCGATTTCCGATTCCCCAACACTCCGTTTCCCCGATTCCCCCCGGCTACCAAAGGTGGCCAAAGGTGAATGGCGATCCCCAAGCGCAGATACTTAGCCTGGCCCATTCCAATTCCCATTCCCATACCCAATCCCATTCGCAATCCGGATGCCTGTCAGCGGCTGGCAGTGGGGCCCTGCAAATTTGTCAATACTGCGAATGCAGTGGGCTCAACCGGGTCATAAATTGCGCAAAATGAATATGAATAATACTGCTGCATTGAGAACCAAACAAAATAACGAAAATAAAAAAAGAAGGAATATCGCCAGCGGGCTGAAGGATGAGCTGGTTACCCCACACATTGTTCCGTATACACCTTGGACAAAAGGAGGTGTTGCCTGGTTGTTATGAGTTTTTAAATCCGACTAAGCCCATTCGCCAACATTTATTCGAATTTAATCGATTTTTCAAATTGACTCCGCACTCGCCGTTCGTCGTGTAGTGTAAACCCAGTACAGAAATCGCTGACCGCCCATCGGTACGCCCATATTGGTTTTGCCCGTTTGTTTATTTACTCCTTTACTTACTACTCGGGGAGATAAAAAATAAACAATTATTTATAGCCCCTATCCTTTCGACGGCCAAAGGATTGACTGGGCCTATTCCACGACTGTGGCCAAAAAGTAATTAATTCGCTGGGCTGGAACGCGTCAAATGAATTGAAAAAGTACAAATGATTGGTAATTATGGAGGGTATCGTTAAATGAAGTTATATTTCTCACGTCGTAATGAGCTCAAACTTATTAGCAGGCACTTAAACTGGGATGTAAATTTATTAAGAATTTATCAAGGTATCAAAGTTTTGTTTAAGTGTGCAAAAAGTGTAAGAGATTCTTAAACATTTTCATATTTCATTTGGAGTTATTAAAGTACTAAAACTATTAAATAATAAATATTTTTATATCTGTTTCTGTTCGATTTTTGCGCTTTAAAGATATAGAAAGTGGCATCCATTTAGAGAATCCCCACAACCCGCACCCTCGACTCCACAAACCTCCACAATTATATAATAGTTTGAAACAGATGAAATGGTACTGGTGCGTGGACTCCTGGCGGCGGGGAAAAGGGTGCTGAATGGAACACGGACTTGTGCATAATTAATGAGGGAACCCAGGCAGGTGTGCTGGATGCGTAGGACGACAACCGTTGCCGGCTGTCAAACATGATGACAAAAGATTACATTTCGCAACTTGTGGCAGTTGCTGCTGCCGAGCCAAAGATTCCCAATGTTAGACTGGCTGAGCAGCAGGCAACATGCTTAAAAATTTACATAAAACTTCTGATAATAGTTTTGCCTGCGCCCTGTGGCATTGCTCTTCCAGGGGCTACCTCATCCTCAGTCTCGTCTCCATCACCATGCTCCTGCTCATATTGGAGTTCTTGGGGTTTCGCACGTTACCTAAAATCCTTGGACTGATGCTGCGATAGCGACATCATAAATTACGAAACTAAACTTTGTGCGAACGGGACGAATGCAGATGGAGCTGATGATGAGGACGATGCGACTGTAGCCTGGACTTTGCGACTCCAGCCATGGAGTTGGGGGTCTTACAAATAAAAAAAAAAATAAGAGACATGCAGCGGGTCGCGATAGCACAGGCTGAGAAGCCATCTCCTCCAGGAATAAACCTCGGCTGGAGAAATAAAAGCCGTGGTGCTACATTTTTGGGCTGAGTGCAATTGCTTGTCAAACAGAAAAAGGTTACGCTGCCCAAAAAGCCAAAAAATATAAATAAAATCGAAAAAGGCAAAACTCTTGACCAGCTATGCAAAAAAACTTGCGCCGGAAAATGGTTGCCGAAAATCAGTGGAAATCAATTAACTAGAATATATGATAGCAGTAATTATTGGTATATTATGGAGATTATATTCGCTGTCACTTCAAAGAAGAAATTCCGATAACGATTATAAAAAGAATCAACCTTGAGGAACATTAAATGTCATTTTGAATTGCAGTTTCATACAAATATTACACAGGATCTATGGATCTTTGAATTTGTTTGTCATTAATAACAAAGATTTAAATAGCTTTTCTTTGCTTAAATGTAAAGTTAATAAAGTATCTTCCCATTGAGCTTGAGCTAATCACTGCAGCTGCTGGCGTTAATCGCGGCTGCTTCATTAAGCATTCGCCAATTACTCAATGGCCGCTTATCGAGAATTCAATAATTAATTAGCAAAATTAACAAACGATTACGATGGAGGAGTTCGTGGACGTTGCCCGCTGCCAGCACGATTCGCAAAAAGGGAGCAAAGGAGCGGAGTCTTGGCCGCGAATAACAAAATTCTGTTAGTCACGCATGCTAATCTTCGTGTTGTCTCAAGAAAAAAAAACAAAAAAGTAAAACTGGCAACCAGAAGTTGGCAGCACAAGTTGCAGCAACCTCAGCAGCAGCAACCTTTAAAAATCGGCAGCGGAAACGACAAGGCCAGAGGTAGAAGAAGAAGATCAGGCCATCGACGGTGGTGGCCGCCGCGACTTGGTCATGAGCTTGGTGGTTCGGTGGTGGTGGTGGCTTGGTTTGGGCCACTCTGGTGGCTCCTGCGTTGCCCCGTTATCGATGCCGCATTGTTTAGGGCCCGAAACAAATGATTATTGTGGGGCCTATTTAAGGGTAATCGTGTCGTCTGAGCAGGAGCCCAAACTCCCAGCTACCAGGTGCCTCGTGAGCCTGTGTTGGGTCCTTTGAGGTGCTCCGGTTGTCCCGGTTGCCCCGCGATTAACCCACCAATGTGCTGCTATGACTTTACTTTATACCTAGAATAATTAAGGACGGTGCCACGTTTTTGGGTTAATTATGCCTGCAGCCTAGACAGAGTCGCACACTGAGCGAAAAAAAGGGAGATTGCAATCTAGTTTATTATAAATAAAACAAAAAGGGGGAAGCGAAAGGCAAATGTATGCGATAATTTATTGAACTATTAAACATTAATAATATGAAGGGAAGAAATAACTTATTGGAGGTACTTACAATTGTAGTCCTGTTAAGTTAACTTAAGTTTTAAGTAACTTACTTTTAAAACTAATGGCAATCTATATGCTACATACAATACTAGATACTTATAGATATACTAATTGTTAGTATCACAAATTCAGATGCTTCAAACTCTAGTTATTATTTATTATTGGTAGCTGAAGTGGCTTCTTCCAAATTCTTTTCTCCCTTAAAACGACAAACGCCACTTTTTTTTTACTGTGCATGCCATGTTCAGTGGCTCAAATTAAATACGCCATTTAATAAATATGGTGGCCATTATCGGATAAGCTTCTGGATCTTTTACTTAAACATGTCACTTCGCATTAATCTGGAGCCGTAAGGCCTGTGCTGGCAATCTGGCAACAGGTAAAGGCCGCCGGCGTCTGAGAACCAGAGGAGTCAGTGGAGTCGAGTCCAACGAATCCAACGAATCCAGTCTTGGGGGGCCACACGCAGTGCTCCAAGTTTTGATGTGATGTTCGCATGCGCATGCGCAACGCCAGTGGCTCCAAAATGACCTGACTGACGGACTAACTAACTGACTGACTGACTGGCTCACCTCGAACCGAACTGGTGGCCAAAAAGAACTGCGATCTCAGATCTGGAGTCGGAGGTCTGGCCCTGCCACAGATTCGAGATTATCATAAATAATGTGGAGTAACAGTTCCACGGGCTGTGAATGCCTAGGATGGCCAGCCATGCCCATTTGTTGCACGTTCCGCAGGCAGTATCTTCAATTTTTTTCCATTTTTTCCATTTTTTGTTTATTTCCCAGAAAGGATGAGATGAGGTCACTGTTGGCCCGCTCACTCTTAATGACGTCTAATTTGTCATCGTTGAGGAACTAATTTTTTAGCCCGCTGATATAGGCCCAATAGAGCGCTACCTGTCTTGAACACGAACCTCGAACCTCGAGATTTCTGCGTAAGTTACGAAACCGAGGGTTCACTGTGCCTGCGCGCTGGGAACCCTTGAGATGGGTTATTTTTTTGATAGGGTTCGGGTTTTGGGGATTGGGGTTTTGGGTGGGGTGGGGGGTTCGCCTGCTGATGGAGACGCATGTGAGAAGCGAAATTTACATACCCATAATTCGTGGAATAATAAGTATTTCCATTTAGTCGCCCAAAAAAAAAAAAGAAACCCAAAACCAAAAACTTGCGATAAGATAAAGCTGTTTTCGCTTAAACAAAATTTTACCTGTATAACCATGGGTAAAAAATTTAAAATGCGGCGTGAAATCTATCTGTTGTGTGTAATTTGACAATTTATTTTATGATGCAGTCCGCTAGTAGCAGCGACTAATTTACATTTTGGGCACAAAATGAAAACATTATGTTTGTAATGCGCATTTATCAGCTGAAGATTTCCGCGAAGGTTCGTGGGATATTACACTTTAATTTTTATAATTGTGTCATCTTTGTAAAAAGCGTTGCTGTAAGTTTATAAACATAGATACCTATATATTTCTTATTACTTGAAATTAATCTCTTCTTAATATTGAAGTATTTATGTTTATGAGTATTATAAATAATATCTAAATGGTTGCAATCATCCATGTCCTTTTTAGTACACTTTATCTAGCTCAAACTATCATATGTAATCTTTAAAGCACTTCCACTTCGAATTAAGAGTCCTAGGGAAAGTACAAGATAGACCCCGCCACAAATCGGCTAAACGATGTGTATAATGGATAATGGTGGCAGGAGTAGGAGTAGCAGGAGGATCAGGAGTAGGAGCATCAGGAGCAGGAGGAATAAAGTGGAGGAGGAGCAGCATGTTTTACCGATTAACATATCCGGCGCTTATACCTGTGTGTACATTTCTGCCTGTGCGATTGTACATAGCCACAAACATTCAGCGCTGTTTAATGTTTAATGTTTTTATACATTTTTTTTTTGCTGTTTTAGTTTTGGCGTTTTGCGGCTGCCTAGCGCCATCTGATGATTGTCTGTATAAATGTATATGTATAGGCTGCATGTTCAGCGGCCATATTAATAATTTTTGTGGTGCGTTTTTTGATTTAGGGAGCATTTAAAGCGTGAACGACTGCATCAATAATTTCGCTTGCAATTTTATTGTGCATAAATTTCATTAATTTATAATTTTGGCCGTTGCCTGGCTGCGGCTAACATCCGACCCGCTGATCTCGCTTGCCAGTTGCCAGTTTGCGATATATGCTATATATGCTTGTGCCCCTGCCACTTTGGGCATGGGGAATGGGGCATGGGGCATGTGGCATGAGGCATGGAGCATGTTGCGCCAATGTGTTGCCGCGGTCCGTCGACTGGGGCATAAATTATTTTCCGTAGTTTTGGCAGGCGCCCGATGACCGCGCGCTGCGTAGATTTCGCGATTTTGCGATTGCGCATGAGGTGAGGGTTATTCATTTGCCTGCGTATGGCGAATTCAGCTCCTCGGCTCCCTCAGCTCATGCGCTCCAACTCCATTCTCGCCCCCATCTCTTCGAGGTCTGCTCTTCTTCGGTGCGAATCGCTGACCGCCTGTGCCGAAACATATGCACTGAAAACAAATAGGCAATCTAATGCTCAATAATCGAAGAACAAACAATTACGATATGATTCTAGTTGATATCAAATCTTCCACTCTGTTTTAAGCTATTTAAATGAAGCTACTCTTTATATTTCTAAATTTAATACAAGTTTTTTTAATTTTGAAAAGATTTTTACTATAGTGTCGATCCAAAAAGGAAATCCTAGAAATGATATACTATTAAATGCATTAGTTGTAATAATCTTTCAATATCTAAACCATATATTTCTAAGTAAATTATTTGCTCAACAGTTCCTTGGATTTCACATCCACTCCAAAGCCCCTCCCTTTTCTCGCAGTGCACGCACATTGCTGATTTGGCTGTAGGAGTATCTGCGGTTGTTGCCGGCGTTGTCGAATTCTGGGCAGATGCTGCGGAGCTGCAGGCTTCATTGAGGAACTCGCGATTTGGCTCGGGCTTATGCTGGTGGTTGGTGGCTGGGATCTGGAGAACCGAGAAGCGTCCTGCAACTGGGCAACTGGGCAAAACTGGACAACTGGGCCCGGCATGTCGCCTGCAAATGTCTTCGGTTTGGGGCCGCGCAGTTAATTATAAACGCTTGGACATTTTCGCTTGAGTTCGCCTCGCATCGCATCGGTTTGTTTTCATTTCCAGATGCAGATTACATTATGATTTATGCAAAATAGTAAATGCGTCTGATGGCAACATGCGCCAGCTACCAGACACGAAATCTCAGCCCAAACCAAGCGTTGCTCCTCCTCCTTTTCCTTCTCCTCATTGCGACCTGTTCGAGTGCAGCCATCGCGATCGGAATCGTAATCGAAATTAGAAGTTTCACTAGCAAACAACTCATCCAATTGGCAGAGAATGGTATCTACACATACATATATATATCCATTGAATGGGGGTATTTAGCGTACTGCGATTTTATTCGAGGCGATTTGAGGCCAATCGTAAAGCAGCGCCGTCCCACTGGCCGCCAATAAATCAGGAGCGCCATGAAGAGCGGCCTCGTAAAAGTGCTTAAATTAATCATGCTGAATGTGTGTCCCGGCTTTACGAGATGCCCCGATCCATGGGGCGCCACAGCAGTCGCAACAGGTTGCCCCCGCTAAGCGCCATCCATTCCGATCATAGGTACCATAAACCATAAACGCTAACTTAACTGCTTAACTGCCCCGGATAGCCGGGCATCATTTTGCATAACGAACGAGAGACGTGCATGTCCGGTTGGCAAGTAGTATCTGTGTATCTGTATCTGCATCTGCATCTATATCTTTAGCTTGTATCTGCATCTATACATCTGCATCCATCTGTCGTCGCCGTTTTGAAATGTAATGTACATACATGCACACAAAGGGGGGAGGGGGGATGCCACCGGGAAAATGGCAAGCGCTTTATTAAATACTCACTTTGATTTACTTGCGACCGGGGCGATGGAAAATTGCGCTTGAAATTGCATTGTTATTACATGTTTGGGTCAGCGCAAATTAAATTCCATATAGAAAAGCAATCTGCCCGGCGTCGAGTGTATTTATTTTACCAAAGATCGCGTACGTGACAAGAAGGGGATCGGGCTCGAAGGACCACGACGACTACAAGATGTTTAACAGCGAAAATGTGGTGCAAGTTTCTACCGAGAGTCGGAAAAAGGGTTGTATGTATGCATGTATGGGGGCAAGTCGAATGCACTCAGAATCGCTATTAAATTAGTTTAGTGGCATTTAACTTAATCGCCTACAAGGGAGTTAAAATTTTCCACAATCCCGCGTCTCGCTCTCCGTTTTTCGCTTTTCGACTTTTGCCTTTGAGTTGGTCAAAAATTGGGCAGACGTGATTCGATTTTAAAGAAGCTGCCTGCACTGATGGCAACAAGTGCTTTCGTCTTAATATCTTTGAATAGGCCACTCCAGCTTGGGGACTACAGCTTTTGTGGCCCTTTTGGCCAGCCAAGCATTAAGGCCTAACTGCGCGCGTCATCAACTCCGCCGATCGGCTGGCCAAATTGAGTTGTGCATCAAAAAAGCGACGGATCCCTGGGGGCCAAATGCAACTGCATCGTGATGTCAGCTTCGGGTCCAACTACTGGCTGCCACTCCTGCTCCAGCTCCTGGCTCTATGGCTCTGCCCCCGAGGAGACATTCCCGATGCGTATGCTTAGTCCATATTCTTTGCATAAATCTCACCGATGTCCTCCGGATGGACGGAGCTTGTAATTAAATTGCGACACGGGGCAGCTAATGGCGCCACAACATAGATTCGCTGGCAAACAAGCAGCCGGCATATGCATACAGACGTACACTTAAAAAAATAATAGTGCAATAGAGTATTTCGATTTTATAATCTTTTAAGAGCATATAAAAGGAATAAGGCATGGAATGCTTTTTGAAGAGGATATTTTGTTTAGGCTTAGTTACTAATCAATAAGGGAATTTATTATTTTAATATTTAAGCTTTGTTTTAGTTTTAAGTTATATCATTTTAGCCAGTATAGTTAGTAACTCAGAACAGAGATTTCTAATATTTTCTGTAAGCTGATATCTAAAATCTGAACACTATGTCTTGATCCTTTCTTTCTCTGTGAAAAAACCTAAGTGGGTAATTGTTTTTATCAGTGCATCGGCAAGTGGAGATGGTCATGACAAAGCGGCGGGGACACGACCTCCGTTCAGTCGGAGCCTCAGCGTACAGGGCACGTTTCTGAATGAAATTCCAGACCGCTCTGGTCGAGCGTTTCTGTGTGTTCCAACCTTGTCTGCCCGGTCATCAAACATCGGACTGGGAGTCGGGAGTCGGGAGTCGGGAATCGGGTATCGGGAGTTGGGAGTCAGGAGTCAAGGGAAAGGGGAAACGGAGCTGGAGACGCCACAAAAAAGTACTACGCTACTTGGGCGGCGGCGGCACGAAATGAGTGGAGTGCAGTAGTTTTAGTAGCCACCGCGGTTAATTAATTCTGCATGAAATTTAAGGTTCTTCTTTTTTTTGCGGCTACTCAGTGCATGGTGCATATATGGCGAGTCATTGTCGCCGATCAGTCGATGTGGATGTTGGTCAGGATGTTGGCCACGTTGCTGCACGTACTCGCCTGTCTGTGGATCTCTGAGCTTCCCAGCTCCAGCTCCAGCTCCATCTCGATCCTCGTTGTGTCCCCCAGTGCTTGCTAATCAGCCGCACCTCATCAGTCTGGCAAATCAAGTCATTAAGTTAACCGAGTGCCAAATGGAGCAAATAATGCTGCATCTTGGGGGTTCGCCGTTGGGGCAGTAAAAAATCTCTCAATTAGTCAAACAATTAAATCAGCTATCGATTCGAACTTGAACTGATTCCATATTCAATTATGTACTCCATTTCACGGAGTTTTTTGCTCAATTGACTTCCTTATTGGCATCACATCTTAATTGATTTTACTAAACAGGCTTTAAGTGCAGTAGAAACTTTCTTATGAATAACTATTTATTTTATAAATAAATAAGTTAACATGTGATATTAATTTACTTTGCTTTCTTTTTAATTTCAGTGCCCAGCAACGGTAAGTTTCTTATTACCAACATTTACATTTACAACACCGTTTTTCACGTTATAAAACAAAACCATTGACACATTACGTTTTCAACCATTATTTCCGTGTTGGTCAAGGACTTTTCGTTTGCTCAGAAACAAACTTGTTTTAATCGAAATTCATTATCTTCAGAAAAAAATTGCATTTTAACCACAAGGGTGAGCCACTTAATATGGGGGTAAATTATCTTTCATTTTTCGCGTAAATGCAACCTGCTTATCTTGCCAAGTTTTTTACACCAAATATGCATAAATTTAATTTATGGGTTAACTAATACTTTAGTGCATGCTTGATGCCTTAAATTAAAATGAACAATAATTAATTATTAATAGATATTTTCTTAAAGTTTCAATCAAATATAACAAACTATGGAAACTTTGGCTTAGATAAATTGAATATTTTTTAAAAATAATTATTAAAAATTCCAACACATTCTCCCCGCTTAAAAGGTAATATTTTCGCACCATTTAAACTGAAAAACATATATTGAATTAGCAACTACAATGTAGTCATTTGTGTTAACATTTAGATATTATTGCACACGCGTGCTTGAATATCTTGTTAATATGTATAAATGCACGAGCTGTTAAATGTCGCCAATGGCACAATAAATACATACATAAAAAAAAAACGGGAAAAACAATAATTTAGCTTAACAACTTAATAACAAAAGAGCACTGTGCTGCCGCCGATCACCTGTTCGTTGGCCAGGAGACGGGGATCGTCATTCCTTTTGGACTTTTGGACAGCAGTGAACCCTCATCGCCGTCGCGACTACTGTGAAACTGGATGATGAACCAAAAACAAAACAAAAAAATGTATAAATAAAAAAAAAATTAAAAAAAAAGTATGAGCAACCTAAGCCGCGTTCGCAGTTATGAGTTTCCACCTGTTCGCGAATTTATTGATTGCCACATTGACAAATGAGCCACCCTGCTGTTATAAAACCAATTAAACGAAGGGTCCGTTTGCATGGCCAGCTCACTGGGATATTACGAATAAATTAGGTCTGGTGAGAATTAATTGGACACTCGGGCCACTGGACACTCGGTGTGATATATAAATCATGGCCATAACAGGATTATCCGACCTCGAATTAATTTAGCTTAGCGAACGAAAATGCGTTTGCAGCGCTCTAAATGCGCCAGAATTATACACAAACACTGAGAGAAATTGCTTTAGGTTCGATTAAATAGCAATAGAATATTTTCAAAAATATTACTCAATTTGTAGAATTGTGTAAGTGAATTACAAGAAAAAACTAAACATTTCTAAATAGTTAGAACAATTTTGGCAAAATATATTTCATACGAGAAATAGCTAGAAAATTGGAAACTAGCTAGAAAAAAATCTTTTCCACTAACATTTCATACTCGAAATAGCTAGAAAACTAGAAATACTTCATACTTCATTTATGATTATTATCTAAAAGTTTTTTATATTCAATTTAAAACTCAAACCAATTTCTTCATACATATTAGATTAGGAAAGTTCAAATATTACGATACTATTTAAAATAATATTATTTTATTATAATTATTTAAAATACTATTCATTCGTGACTATCTTTTTTTCTTACAAAAGATGTAATAAAACATTTTTTTTCTTTGCACTTGGCATTTACCAACCCAATCTAGTTGAAATAAAATGTAAGAGCTTCTTAAATTTGAAAATAACTATTTTTATAGTAATTAGATAGCCAATTTCTCACAGTGCTGCCTTTTTCGCTGAGTGCACTAATTAGAGACACTCTCGGAGATGCCAATAAGCAGTCCCCGCGGCAGTGGTGGTGGCCAGTGGAGAGTGTCCAGTAGGCAGTGTCCACTGGCCAGGAAAGAGCAGCTGCCAGAGCGGCGGACGCATCATTAATAATTCCGAGGGAGCGGCTAAGTCAGCCGCACGCATAATAACCACGATTAAAGCAAACAAGGCTCATTGTCGGTTAAATGACAAGTTTTGACAACTTGTGAAACGACAAGTGGCCAGCGATCGGCCCACGGACCAGTGACCAGTAGCCAAATTGAGCTGGAGGGACTACGGACGTGGACGAGGGGAAACCCAGTTAAATTAATAATCCGCATAATTGGAGAACTTAAGCGGCGAGCGAAAGAGAAAGGACATGGTGACGACAAAAAGAGCGTTATTTGCTTTGCGCTTAATATATCATTTAGATTGTTTGCCGCAGATAAAAACGCTGTGAAGACTTTGGCTGTCATTATGGCTCTTGTTTTTATTTATTTTTTTATCGCGCACCGGGTGATTATTGTTGTTCGCTTGTAAGGATTGTTGGCTATTCTATTTGGCCCGAATATATGGCATAGCAATTAGACCTAGTTGTCGATTTGGTCAGCTCGCTGGTATTGATTGTCGTGGCATTAACTAGAAAATAATTGTTTCTATTTCACAATTATGTCCCAAAAGATTGGGTGAATTGGTTTTAAGCACTCTGGGAACGAGCACACCTTTCGAATGTGGATATCCTATACTAGATAGTATAGTAACTAGATGGTATAGTATGCAACTAGATAGACAGCATAGTATCTAGATTGGCGTCTTAAATGCGGGGGGTCAAATTATTGTAGCTACTGATTTAAATCTTTCAATAGGCCAATGAATACCGATATTGTGATTTATAATAAAGCTGGCTCAGCAATCTAGGTGAAATTATTGTTTAACTAAAGCTAAATTAATAAGATTTATAGTACAGAACAGTATAGTTAGGTATAATATGCGCTTCATATTACAAACTTAAAAACAAAAGTTTATAGGATTTCATTCTTGAATGGTTTTTTAGTTTCTAAGTTGCAGATTTGTTTGCCTTATTTTGTTAAGTGTTTGCTTTATTTAATATATACACTTAACATATTTTTAATTACCATATCCATTCTAATGCTTTCTTTTTCGGTCACCTACAACCATGTACGAACATTTCCCCGATCGGAAATTCCAAAATAATAGGGCGTAAGTATGAACATGACCACTCCGATATGTAACTAGCTCCGTAAAACAAACACAAATTAAACTCGCATTAATGAGCCGCTTGGCAGGCTAGAAAAACATGACTTTGTTGCTCATTATTTCAAGATTGTCGAGCTCTTGACAGTCGAAAATGGTGCGAGTGCAACATTAATGATAAATTAATTTGCAAGTAATCTCCAGAGCAGTGTGCTCTGGATCTCTGCTGACTCTGTGCGATCCGAGGTGCAATTACGCCAAGGAACCGAACCAGCGAGTCTTAATTATAACCAGAGCTGGCCATGTTGAACATGACAGTTCTCGTGTCCTGGCGATTCATCAAAATGACAGCTTCTGGGTTACAGCGGTCAACGTTTTGCGGCGTCCGTCAAGCGATACCCATACCCATTCCAATTGCCCGACCCATTTTCATAGCCATTCCCGTCTTATCAGCGCTATATCGAATTTCGATCAAAAAACGCCTCCCGGCGACGGAACGTTGGAAAACCAGGCGCTCGACTTTTGGCGCTAAACGAACATCCGCACATGGGAGTCACTGTGCCACTCCACTTCATCTGCACTTCATCCTGCAGCCCGCATTGGAATTCCAGTTCCGATGACCGACCCTCATTATCATACATAGTTGGCACCATTAGGGCTTCTTGGCTTTGGCTCAGGAGCAAGGACATTCGCTGGCTTGACTGACTAGCTGCAGTTTCGTCCTCGGGACATTCGCGATATCCATCTGCCAGAAAAATGAAATGAGGGGCTGTAATTGCCGTTGAAGCTGCCTCCTGGATGTGTTATTAACTTGTTAAGCGAAAATGGCACATATAATGGCCACTTGTCGGCCTTATCCAAATCCTGTCCGGAGGATCCTTTTGGTCTCTTCATTTTCTCTTTTTTTTTTTTGCTGTGTGAGGAAGTTAAATTTGTGTCTGTTTTTCTGAATGGTTTTGTGCGCCCTATTTGGGCTCTAATTTTATTAATTATGCTTTGTTTTTTTTTTATATTTCATGTACCCATTGGATGTTGCGGAATGCAGTATGTAAGTATTACTATTTTTATCAATAAAATTAGACATAACAAATTAATCGATCAACTTGTAAAATATATACTAAGTATCTAAATTCTAGTATACTCTTATAACTATGAATTAGCCCAAGAATAAAAGCTCATCCAACATAAATCTAAAATATTTCATAGTCTAGTTTCAAAGGGTCTTTCGATATCATATATACTTTTGAGCAAGAAAGAATTGGAACAGATTGGAATTTTAGAGATGCAGCTATATAAACTTAAGTTTAAGCCATCCTCTTAAATATTTCGAATAAACCAGTCGTGAGATATAGCAACACACCCTTGGAAAATGCTGTTTTCAGCCACCTTGAGTTAGTCCTTAAAAAGGCTTTCCAAACCGCGAACTGTGTGAGATATTCGCAAACATACTTTTATGATCATGAAGCAATAACGGATCAGGGCAAACACGGTTAAATGTCGCACGACCTAGGTATTGGAATCTTTGCAGCTGGAATTTCTGGCCACTTTGGGTATGCGCTGCGATGGGATGCGAGGGCAGGAAGGATTTCGCATCCGAATGCGAATCTGAATCCACGACGATGCAGTGAAGCGGTGGTTGGCGGTGTGGAGGATCCGGCGGCGAGGCAAATCGCTCTGTTTGCTCTTGCGGTGTGCCAATACAATGCCACAGCTGAACGAGACACAAGAATTTATGGCATTTCACTTTCAAAGACACAAAATTCCTGTCCCTTGCCACCATTAATGGAATGGACAATAAATTTAAACGTGCAGACGGACAACGTGCCATATGTAAAAAGGCTAAGGCTAAGACTCAGACTCTGGCTCAAACTCAAACTCAGACACTGTAGCGGCAACTTCCCGAAATGGCTAAAATCGCTCCGCAGCCCGGCGAACTGCGCGTGAGACGATTTGTAAGCCCGGCCCAAACCGGTCGCCGCAAAAACCTTTCAGCATCTGCCATCCAGTTGGCTAACAAGGCGATAATCCACGGACAATGCCAACTTCGATGCGAATCTCGGCCCTTTTATAATTAAACGCAGGCAGTGGAGAGATGACGACGGCCTGGTTATAAATTCTATGTTCTAATAATTGCGGGAATAGCAACTAGAACTTAAATTAATTATCAAATATCAAATCTAAAGGAAATATCTATCAATTTAGATGGCTAATTGATCTTAAACTATCTAGCAATACAGCAAAATCTTTTTTACATTTAGTTACTAAAATGAAAAGCTTATCATTTAGGTTGTCAGAAAGAAGCAGGCAAATTTTTAAGCCATTTCAAAGGCATACTTAATTTATACTATATAAATTAATAGTATAATGTGTTATAAATATTAATGAAATATTTCATCACATTTTATGAGTTAGAAAATGACTTAAAAACCCATTTCACATCGAATAATGATATGCCAAGGTTAATCCAATAGAAATCAATCGAGATAGCAGCAAATGCTGATTGCTTTATTGTTTTCGCTGATTCCATTTTTGCCACCATGTCGCATCATTTGAGAATTTAATTCGCCTTATCTAATGCGCTAAAAAATGCGCTAATTGAATAGAGAGGAGTCGCAGAGTATCACTGTAACCAAATTATATACACATTCCACCGCTGCTCACGCTGCCCCATCTCGCAGCCTTCCAGCATCTCGCAGAGATTACCAGATGCAGAGTTCGCGATTCCCAGCTTGCAGCTCCTGGCCGTGATCATTGGTTGTGGTCGAAAGACAATGGACGAGATTAAATGCCAGCCTGGGCAGATTAAGATGCATCGACAGCAATAACTACGTCAGCGGCGGGAGCTGGAGATGGAGCTGGATGTGGATGGTGGAGCTTCTTAAACGGGAGACACGAAACAAATTTCCCTTGAAAAGAATTACATACCGATCGCCTGCATCGGCCAGACTATGGGAATTGACTGAAGATCTGAAACTCTATTTGTTCTCGGGCCGTTCCCGTTTGCGATCTTTCGATCCTCGCGCTTGTCGCGTTTGTCCAGTGAGTCCAGAAAGTCAGGAAAGTGACCGTCTTCATTGTCAACACATGGTGGATATATGTATACATACAAGTACGTGGGCTGCAGTGCGGCGGCAAACAATTCTATAGAAAATCAGACATGCACCGCCGCGCGCCGAGATGGAGATGCACTGCTGCTGGCGGGATCTGGCCAAGATCTGCGCGACCAAGATGCTCCAGCTTCGGCTCCAGTTCCGTCCCAGCCAGTAAGCCAGCAAATGGCTTATCGCAGCCGAGCGAATCGTTTTGCCATACTAAATTATTATGTTAACATGAAAATAATTGAGGCAACAGGCATTCGGCGGTGGCTGGCCAATTTATTTATATCGCTGAATCTCGGATACGGCAGCTGGGTCGAGTCCTCAACCTGCGTCCCTGTCCGCGGAGACGATGCCGAGTTCGGCGGTCCAGGGACCAATTGATGGCGGTACAAATAGTTTCAGAAGTGGGGCATCTGCGTCGCGATTGGGACACCGACTACCGTTCAGATGGCGTGTTCACAATTAATCCCTCAACAAATATCTGTGAAAACATAAAAAAAGGGAAGCTATCACCAGCTAAATGTAACTAGTATTAAATAAGATAGTTTAAAACTTGCTGATAATCTATATTAAGTGATAATTTAAATAAATAAGAGATACTTAAAAGTGATATAAGGATAGACTCCTACAATCTCAATTTTATTCAATTGCCAAAGATTTATTATGTAATTTAGGTTATTATATGCATACTATACATCAGAATTTCGGTTTATTAATATTTAAAATGGAGTAATACAGTTCTGTATGTTTTAAATAACTAAAATATGTTAATAATGTCACCTTACTTTAGATTTACTTTAGTGTTTGCTTTGAATATGGTCTGATGCCTGCGCATGATTATCATGAAATTTGAAAAATTCCCCTAGACAGACATACTAATCCCCTACTAATTTTTCAGACCGCTCTACACTGGGCAGCGAAGCACGGAAACGAGGATGTGGTTAAACTAATTGCCGGCACCTACAAGGCGGATGTGAATGCGAGAACGGTAAGCGATTATCTGAGATGCAGACGTGTAAACTTCATGATATTAAAACGCCCCATTATTTCCATCTGATCGCCTGCGCCAACTGTTGACTTCGCTGCAGAACGGGGTGAGTATGTGATGTCATGTGATGTGTACATCTATTTTGGCCATTTTAATAATATATACGATAGATAGCCAACTTATTGGCTTGTCCCAGTCGCGCGTGAATCGGCGTCACATGTCACCGAATCGCGACTCCGAACATAACCCTTTCCCGCAGGAATTCTGCATTTCGGATAGAGCAGGCTGTGACAAATCATGACGAGCATATCCAATTGGTCTTCACCAGCGTGTCACCTCCCTTCCAGGCAACGCAATCCTTTCGAGTTTACAAAATTTTAAATTGAACGTCGCTTTGTTCCGGCGAAATTAAACTCACTCAATTGTATTCAAATGTCACAGACACATTTCAAAAACAAAGTGAATTGTCAATCACAATCCGCAGGATTCGATGCGCCTCTTGCCAAAAAAAAACACATAAATTCCCAAAGCAAAACACGCATTTGATAATTCACATGGAAATTTAAAGCGATATTACACTATCAACAGCTTGAATTTTAATTCCTACAAAATTAATTGTTATCAGAATAATTTAAAGTATTTAATGAACTATTCACTTGGTGATTTAGAGCGATTTAACTCTATAAATATCTTAAATTCCCAAAGCAAAACACGCATTTGATAATTCACATGGGAATTTAAAGCGATTTTACACTATCAACAGCTTGAATTTTAATTCCTACAAAATTAATTGTTATCAGAATAATTTAAAGTATTTAATGAACTATTCACATGGGAATTTAGAGCGATTTAACTCTATAGATAGCTTGATTTTTAATTCCTACTTAAATATGAGTTGCTAGAATAATTTTATGTATTTAATGAACAATTTACTTGCATTTATTTATTTTCTATTTTTATTATTATTACCATTATTCAGGGATACACTCCTCTCCATTTGGCCACCCAGTTTGGTAGGGATAACATCTTTGAATTACTTTGGAATGTTTACAGTGAGTACTAATATTATTACTACAACCAAAATACAACATTTAAGTAAGCAAAAAAGGTCATAATAATTAAACAATATTTTTAATAATTTTTATTGATTGTTATATTGATTGAAATGCTTTGAAAATAATCACAAACTATGTTTTTTATGCGAAATTAATTTTAAATTGGCTTACTGGTTTGCGATTTATGAACTGCTGCTTATATTTACTTAAAAGTTGCAAAATAAACTGAATTAAATTATTTGTTGTTGTCAATCCTGCAGAGGCCAATCGGGACATCATGGACTGGAGCGGCAACAAGCCACTGGACTACAGTCGCCAGCGGTCGAGCGTCTCGGCCTCGACGTGCAGCAGTGAGTATGAAAAGTATTTCCTCGGTGCGGATGTGGGCAACAGCTTCCGCAAGCTGGGCTTCATTGAGAGTAGTCAGATCACCGGCGGCACACTGAGCAGTGCACTAACACGTGGCAAGAAGCGGGCCCAGAATCGGTTTGCCACCATCAGCGGTGGTTCGCTTGGCGGTGGCGCTGTCTCCCGCTCCCAGTCGATGACGGTCAGTCGGCGGCCCAAGAAGCAGCCGGGTCAGCCGCTCTCGGGGATCTTTAGGCCCGCCACCGAGGACGCCGATCTGTTGCCCTGCGAAATGGAGGGGCAACCGGTGCCATTCCGTGGCGCCAGCACGCGTCGCAAGGAGAGCTTCCTGCGCAAGACCTTTCGAGCCACCGCGGGTGGCAGCCGGCGGCCGTTGGCCAAAGATGTATTTACTAACCCACCGGAGCATGGTTAATTGCTATCCTCAAATCTTTTACCTGTATTTACACTTTCAACATTGCGCTAATGTATATTACTTATATGTCACAACAATGTTACAATTGGTTGGGGCTGTACTATATTATACATTCTATACTTTTACATTGTAACTGATCCGGTATCTATGAAATTTTGTAACATCACTAAACTTTACTAGCTTTTAAGTACCAAAGCATGGCCTTAATATAGTATATATTTACCAAGGTGTATTAACTTTATATAAGTAATCACACTTTTATGTATATAAATAATCGCATGTGTATCGCAAGGAAAAGCGCAATAAACTACTGGCACCTTTAAAACAAAAGCATTAATTTATAAATAAGTCCTATATAACTAAAAAAAAACTTAACTCAGTTAACAAAGAGAATGCGCTTTGGGAAATAATAATAATTTACCCTCGTTTGCAAACATACATCAAACTTACCGAAATTTAGAGCATACAAACCCCAAATCGAGTCAGTAATTAATGTTAAATGGGAATCAATCTATCTATCTATCTATCTATTTTTGATTTTGCTGCATGTAGAGATACAAGCGATGCGATTCAGCGGCGGACTCAACGGAACGTGGAGGCAGGTTGAGATCTAACGATCTTGAGTATTTCAAAACCCTTAGTGTTGATTTTGTGCGATGTTCAATTTATTTTGCTAACTTTACGTTGAATTTGCAACCTTTGGTTTTTTTTATATATAATGCTTTTCGTACTTTGGTAGCTTTAAAACTTGTATTTTAGTTATATTTTGCTAGCATTTGAGTTGCATTTCCCGTTTGCGTTGCCAAGTTGGTAAGTTTTCTTTGTATTATTTTCAATGTTTATGCTCATCGCTCGCATTATTTTATAATTGTTTCCAAAAAGTCCGCTAACCCAAGGCATTTTTTTTTCAGTTTATGCACGTTCATTTGATATGATTATTATATAAAATGAATAAATATTAATGCATTTTATTTGTTTTGTCCGCTTTGCAGAAATCAAGGCTCGCAAAAAGCATGCAAGTAAGTCATTTTCAAATGCAAATTAAATTTTATGACTGAGTATATTATTTTTCCATTGCAGTCGAAAAAGATTTGGGCTTCCTACGGATTGGTTCTCTGAATGTCCGGGTAAAGAAGACCACCGAGGCGTTCAGCAACTTCTTGGGAGTGGGCAATGGCAGTGGGGTGGCGCCGACGGGCTATGGCAATGGCGGGTCGGCGGGAGCAGCAAATCGCCATCACCCTCGATCTCACCGAGCCCCTCATCAGCGTCATCATCACCACGTTGGTACGACACGGAGTCGCCATCCGAATCAGAGGGCAGCGATGAGCACACCCTATGCCACGAACGGCGGCCTTCCGTCAAGGGCGAGTGTGCCCAATAGCCGGAACATCTACGATGGAGTGCACAAGTCGTGGGGATCGGCGGACAACATACCGCATCGATCGGAGGACCTAATGCCGCCGCCCAAGGCGGTGGAGTATATCAGCAAGCGGAATAAGTCCTCGAAGCGTTCGTCCTATGCATCGAACACCACCGATTCGCCGCGTGATTCCATCTGCTCCTCGAACTCCAGCTCGAATCTGAATGGCGGATATAGCAGCATGCCCACGACACCGAATCAGTTGCGTGCTCCCAAGGGCATCGCCGCATCCTTCGCCGTGGACTCCGACTCGGACTCCGCCTGCGGCTTCGACTCCAGCTGGTCGGTCAACTGTCGCGGTTCCTCGAACAGCAATCGCTCGCAATCCTAATTACCTGAATATTGTTGTTAGCCCAGCCTGAATGTCTACATACCATGCAACTTTTAACATTGACCATGGAATTTTTTTTTTTTTTTTTTTTGCTTTTCTTTTATTTATTGAATCTTCTTGTATAAGAACTAACAATAAGTTTAAAAATCTTAACTATAACAAGTATTTTTTGAACAGTTGTATTATTTTTCCAACTGTTCTATGATTAAGCGGCCCTAATAATTTATTCGCTGGGTTGGTAGGTCCTTTCGCCGGAGTCGGGAACGGCTGCTGAGCTGGATTAGACCTCGCGCTAGGTGGTTGGGGTGCGTGTAAAGCTTGCTATGGTATTTTTCCTTAAGTTCCGTGATTGCGTTGGTAACTGATGGGATATTTAAGTCTCTTTGGATGTTTTCACTCCGAACGTACCACGGTGCCCCAGTGATGGTTCTCAGGATCTTTGATTGTGCTCGCTGTATGATGTCAATATTGCTGTTGCTGGCATTGCCCCATAACTGTGAGCCATAGGTCCAGATAGGTTTCAATACAGAATTGTAGAGCAAGACCTTGTGGTCTAGGCTGAGCGGAGAACCAGAGTTGATGAGCCAGTGTAAGTTGTTGGCTTTGAGTTTAAGTTGGGTTTTTTTGGCTTCAATGTGCCTGCGCCATGTGAGTCTTCTGTCAAGGTGTACTCCTAGGTATGCTACCTCATCTGCTTTCGGGAGTGGTATGTTGTTCAACAAGAGCGGAGGACAGTCTTGTCTGTTTAGCGTAAACGTCACGTGCTTGCATTTTTGCTCGTTTACTTTTATTCGCCAGTCAGAGAGCCACTTCTCAATGTCGATGAGGTACAGTGCCAACTGTGCTGTGGCTTGGATAGGGGACCTTGAACGGCTAAGGATAGCTGTGTCGTCGGCAAATGTGGATACCGTTAAGCGACTATTTGTAGGGATGTCGGCTGTATATATGAGGTATAATGTTGGCCCAAGAACGCTGCCTTGGGGGACTCCAGCCTCAATTGTATGATCAGTGGAAGTGGCAGTGTTGCACCGCACTGCAAACTTTCTGTTATAGAGGTAAGACTTTAGAAGTTTGTGTGTGCTTTCGGGTAGGGATGTTTTAATTTTAAACATTAGGCCGTCGAGCCAGACTCTGTCGAATGCTTGGGATACGTCTAAAAATACTGCTGTACAGTATTCGCGATATTCAAATGCAGTTCTTATTTCCGTTGTAATACGATTCACCTGTTCAATGGTTCCATGGCTTTCGCGAAATCCAAATTGGTGGGCTGGGATTATATTGTGGTATATCAGATGTTGATTAAGTCGGATCAGCAGGCATTTTTCAAATAGTTTCGAAATACATGAGAGTAGACTTATTGGTCTGTAAGATGAAGCGACTGTGTGGTTCTTACCAGGCTTTGGAATCATTATGATAATCGACCTCTTCCATCGTTGTGGAAAGTAACCAAGTTTGGTGATGGCATTAAAGAGCTTGGTTATGTAGCGAACTGCAGAATGTGGCAGCTGGATGATCATTTCCGGTGTTATAAGGTCGCAGCCGGGGGATTTTTTCGGGCTGAGATTGTCTTTGATTATTTTAGTTACTTCTTTAGGGCGAAACACAATTGGGGTGTGTTGCTGGTGGCAGTTTACGGGATAGGACGGTAGCGCGAATGTGCTAGTAGCCTGGTTTGGCGTGAACACATTTTGTAGGTGAGCGGCAAATGTGGTGGCTCTGTCTTCATCACTACGGGCCCAGCCACCTGAGGAATTCCTTATCGGCAAAACGGTTTCAGTCGGTGGGCGAAGAGTTGAGAGGGCTCGCCACAGTGACTTTTGTTTTGTGCCTGTTGGTGTGAGTTGCTCTATGTATCGGCGCTGATCGTCGTCCTCTTCTTGTTTCAGAGCGTTGGCCAGTTTCCGTGTGGCTACTTTTAGCTTTTGTTTTGCAGTTGGGGATCTGGAGGATTGCCATTCTCTGCGTAAGCGTCGTTTTACGTGGACGAGTTGCTCGATTTGTACGTTGGTCTTTTTTGAATTAATTGTATTATTTGTTATTTTGGGCGTTGCAGTAAGAGCTGCTGCAGTAAGGATGGATTGCAATGCACACGTGCAGCTCTCTATATCAGATTCAGTATTGAGTTTTGGGTTTAGCTCAATATGTGAACTTATATATTTTTTATACCTGAGCCAGTTTGTTTTGTGGGAAGTCAGTCTGGATGGTGGTTTAACGTTTTCTGCGTGCCGGCGGAGGTGAATTAGTACAGGCGAGTGGTCAGATGACAGATCCGGCAGACATTCAGCTTTAACCAAACTGCGGGAAATATTTTTCGTAACTGCGAAGTCGATCAGGTCAGGCAGCTTATTGAGGTCTGATGGCCAGTATGTAGGACTCCCGGGGGAAACATGGTCGAGTTTATTAGTGGCTTTAATTATAGTCTTATAAAGCTGTTTTCCTTTTGGGTTCACAAGTCGCGATCCCCAGTGAGTGTGTTTAGCGTTGTAGTCGCCTGCTGCAATGAAGTGTGGCCCTAGTGCTTGGAAGAGACCATGGAATCGTGAAAGTATTTGTTTTTAAATTAACTAATATATAATATATTGACCATTATTTAGACTTTACAATTTATTGTGTTTGTAAAAGTTTCATTTAAAAGTATCTAACATTTGTTACTTCCTATTTTGTGCTCTTTTCTAGGGACTTTCAATATAATATATTTTTTAATGTGTATTTTTTATTTGAAAATAAAGCTTCTATGCTTTTTTATGCATTTATGAATAAATTGTGTTAGTGATTTTATTTGTTATTACTCATAATACAATTTTTACGTCATTTTTTTTTTAATATCCAAATCTATCCAAATTTAAATTTTTCGTTGCGCGCGCACTTCAAAAAAAAACCGTTAAGACATTTCTCATAATACCGCCGAAAATACTGAAAATATGGTAAACTAGAAAATTAGTCTTCCTCTTCTCTTATTTATAAACGATACACGTGCGGCAAAAAAAGTTTGTTTTAAATTTGAGCCGAAATAAAACACTTAACATGGGCAAAAAGGACAAAAACAAGAAGAAGGGCAAGGGAGCGGAGAAAACCGCTATGAAAACGGACAAAAAACAGGCGGCGCGGCAAAAGAAAATGCTGGAAAAACTGGGAGAAGTACAAACAACAAAATGCAATAACCATAACATTATGTTTACTAAACGAATAATAAACTATTCAGGCAAATATAGCTGATATCATCCAATTACTGGAGGCCAAGGAGGGCAAGATTGAGGCCATCAGTGAGTCCGTTTGCCCGCCACCAACTCCCCGATCCAATTTCACCTTAGTTTGCCATCCGGAAAAGGAGGAGCTCATCATGTTTGGCGGCGAACTGTACACTGGCACAAAAACCACCGTGTATAACGATTTGTTCTTTTACAACACCAAAGCCGTCGAGTGGAGGCAGCTGAAATCGCCATCGGGACCCACGCCCAGAAGTGGACACCAAATGGTGGCGGTGGCCAGCAATGGAGGAGAACTCTGGGTAAGTTATCAGCTAAGGAGATCTCCGTGTAAAGTTATTTACTATATGAACTCTACAGATGTTTGGTGGCGAGCACGCCAGTCCCTCCCAGCTGCAGTTCCATCACTACAAGGATCTCTGGAAGTTCGCACTGAAATCCCGCAAATGGGAGAGGTTAACTGCGCCCAATGGACCAAGTCCTCGGAGCGGGCATCGAATGACCGTCTCCAAGAAGCGCCTGTTCATCTTCGGTGGCTTCCATGACAATAATCAATCGTATCATTACTTCAATGATGTTCACATCTTCTCATTGGAATCCTATCAGTGGCTTAAAGCGGAAATAGCAGGTGCGATTGTGCCATCTCCTCGTTCTGGTTGCTGTATTGCAGCTTCTCCGGAGGGAAAGATCTACGTGTGGGGCGGTTACTCGCGGGCCTCCATGAAGAAGGAGGCGGACAGAGGAGTAACACACACGGATATGTTTGTCCTGAGTCAAGATAGTAAGAGCTAGAATCTCTGATTCATATTCCTTATTTTAATATCTCCTGCTTCCATTCAGAAAACGCCGGCGATGCAGACAACAAGTACAAGTGGGCACCTGTGAAACCTGGCGGATATAAGCCCAAACCGCGAAGTAGCGTTGGCTGCACTGTGGCTGCGAATGGCAAGGCCTATACATTCGGTGGTGTTATGGACGTCGATGAGGACGACGAAGATGTGCACGGACAGTTCGGCGATGATCTACTGGCCTTCGATTTGACCTCCCAGACATGGAGATTGCAGGAGATCCAAAATAAAAGCAGCAGCGCTGAGAAGAAGGATTCGGAGGAAAGCAAAGACGTGGAGATGTCGGCTGTTGATAAGCCAGTGACCACCACCACGGATGGAATTTTCACGGTCACCGTTGGCGGACCCAGTACCAGCACGCCATTCGTGTCCAAAATACCCAGCCTGTTCGCCAAACCCAAGCCGACGAATGTGCCATCTCCGCGCATGAATCCCGGCATGTGCGTGTGCAAGGGAACGCTGTATATTTTCGGTGGCATCTTCGAAGAGGACGACAAGCAGTTCACCTACAACGATTTCTACGCCCTGGACTTGCACAAGCTGGAGTGGAAGGTGCTAATCCCCAATAGCTTGAAGGCCCACGAATGGGAGGATAGCGACAGCAGCAGCTCTGACGAGGAGTGCAGTGGCAGCGATGAGGATATCTCCAGCAGCTCGGGCATGGACACGGATTAAGAATTTCCAATGACTATATATTAAATTTGGTTAACAATTGTACACATGTATAAAAATGGAATATTTTCAACTGCTGAGTAAGCTCGAAATTCTCACAGCTCCAGAATCTCGGTGAGAATGCGTTGCGTGTCCTTGGGAGTATATACCCTATGGCTGATGGTTCGAGGATCGCTATAGATCTCATAGTCATTGCCGCCCGGCTCCGTTTTATCGCCGAAAAAGTGGATTTCCTTGAACTTGTAGTGCGCTTCGATGTGTCGCAAGCAGTAGGTCTTGTCCCAACCATGCGGGAAGACATCGAAGCTGATCTGACCACCAATCGAGTACGTGAGATCCACATCGGCAAACTCCTGCTTCAGGTCCTTGATCATTTTCTCGCGCACCTTGTGCTCAATGTCGTATTCGGCGAACATGTTGCGCTCCTCCCGAGTGCACTGCCTGCCAATGGGACACACGTTCATCATGCCATTCCGGAACTCGATGAAGGTGCCCCTCTTGATGGGCACATCCAGTTCGGACAGATAGCGCAGCACAAAGTTAATGAAACGCTTCACCGTCTCCTCGCCCAAATGCATGATGATATTCTGCTTTCCCACCTCCTTTCCGCCCTCGATCTGCACCAGCCCATTCTCCGGGAATATGAAGTCGAACTCGTTGAGTATCTTCCTGCCGTTTAGCTGCTCGAACATCTTCTCCAGATCCGATCCTCCGACGATTCCGATGGTCGCCCTCGGCTTCACCCGCGAGTAGAAGAACTCCTCGAACTCCGGCGTGACCACGGATCTGGGCATCGTTAGCGTGCCGTCCACGTCGAAGAGCAGCAGGATTTCATCACGCTTCAATGCGGCGGTGCTCATTTTGCATTTAAGCTGGGTGGTTAATCAGCAGGTGTTTAATATCAAGATATTTATGTCCACGTATGATTCGAGATAAAGAATTTTACAAGCGGCAACGCAGTGGTGAGAAATCCCCTAAAGTTTCGATGCACCGGCGAGGAACCAGTTCCGGAACCAAAGTGCACACAAAATTAATGTTTTGAATTGCCTTTTACGTTAAATTTACTATTTAAAACAATGAGAATATAAACATTTAAGCACAATCATGTGGATTTTCCTGCACGTATAAGAAACAGTTTAATTCATGGAGTTCATGCTGTCAGAGGACTAATAGCTTCTATTTAAATAGGAATATGTACATTGCAGTTCTTTATCAGGCAAACTAGAATACACATATGTGGGTTCTTAAGTGTAGCATAACAGGGGGTTCTACTGCCTTTTAATGTGCTGCAGTTCATCTCGCTTGATTTTGCTGTATTCCTGCAGCGTCTTGTATTTCTCCGTGTTCACCATTGGGTCCACAATCACGGGGTATAGGGTGAGGCCCACTGCGCCCACAATGCAGGACACGAATCCAACGAATCTCCAACCACGCAGGACTGCCATTTAGCTAAAAAATTGAATATTTTAGCAAACTTTTCGGTTTGTTATTATAAAACACAAAACACCTGGTTGGCCGTAAGATGCTAGAAAACGCCTAATGTGTGGTCACACTACAGCGGTGTGGTGAAGTACAGTAAATACATACTACAAAAGAGATAACTTGATAAAAAGTGAAATGTAAATAAACAAGATTATTATATATATAATATATATAGATATAGATTGAACAAGAAATTTCTTAAATGTTAAATATGTCTTGATTCACATCTCACTTAACCAGACTCCACTGTCTTTGTACCTGTTGGTATTTTTTGAAATTATCTTGTCTATTCTGCCCGCTCTGGTTACACTGGCTTTCTTGAGCTGGGCTTGGGTGTGGTGTTTTGTTTGAGTATTTGTTTTTGAGGAAAGATCTTTTTAGTTAATACACTTATTAATATACTTATATCGCGAATATGGCTAGCAGCCTCGTTTTTGTGGCTCTAGTCGGAGCCTTATGCTTTACGCTCGCTAACGGTAAGTTGCGGCTGGAATACGAAAGTCGCCCATTTCTAGGGCGTTGGCATGAGTTAAAACCACGATTTTTCAGCACAACATCACTACGATGAGCACAAGACCACACGGATGGTGTGGTGCACCAAGAGCCAGGCGGAGCAGTACAAGTGCCAGAACCTCACGGTGGCCATCGAGCGGGATCGGGCGCTATTCGACGAGGTGTTCCTCAATCTCACCTGCTTCATGGCCTACAGTGCGGATGAGTGCATCCACCACATCGATCGCGAGAAGGCGCACATCACCACGCTGGATGCGGGCGATGTCTTCACTGCTGGACGGTACAACTCACTCATACCCATCATGCAGGAGAAACTGGATGGTGGGTTTGCGGACTATCAATCCGTGGCCGTGATCAAAAAGGGATCTCTACCAGACTTCAACAATCTGCGCGACATGCGCAACAAGAGAGTGTGCTTCCCCTGGGTGGGCAGCTTGGCCGGTTGGATTGTGCCCATTCACACGGTGAGAACTGCTCTTTCAATTGTTTTATTAGACAACTAACTAAAAATCAAATTGTATATATTTTTTCAGCTCCAAAGGGAGGGCGGCATGGAAGTGGTGGACTGCAACAACCAGGTGAAGACGGCCGCCAGCTATTTCAATAATTCGTGTGCTGTATATTCGCTTTCCGACAAACACAATCCCATTGGCGACAACTCCGATAAGTAATGCCGCATAAAAGCCACAATTTTACACACTTTAACTAACAACATATCAATTTCCAAACCAGACTTTGTACGCTGTGCACTGGAAAGATCCCCGGAGGACGTTGCTCGTCTGCGGATCCCTACTTTGGCTACGAAGGAGCCTTCAAATGTCTGCTGGAAAAAGGAGATGTTGCCTTCTTGCGCCACTCGACTGTGAATGAAATGCTTCAAACCACCGAATTCAGTGAGTTACCAGAGAGATTCATCTGAAAACCCATTATTGATCTAAGCTGCATTTTTAGAGAACATAGCACCCGACACTTTTGAGCTGCTCTGTCGCGATGGTCGCCGTGCCTCCATCAACGATTATCGCCAGTGTAATTGGGGCCAAGTGCCCGCCGATGCCATTGTCACATCTTCGGCTCGCAGCTTCAGCGATCGCAAGCAGTATCAGCAGTTCCTGAAGCGCATCGCCGAGCTCTACTCCGACGGCACACGTGATGATCAGAGCAGGCAGGGAGGACAAGGCTTTAACAGCCGTAACAACTTCAACGACCAGAATGCCTATGGCCAGTTCGATAATAATGATCCGTACAGAACGCAGAATCAATACGATCAGTATCGCAGCGAGCGATTGGACAGCAGTTTCGCAGAGGAAAGAAACCAGCAGGACGGCACGAACACTTCCATACTCTATGAGAAGTTCCGCATCTTCGAGTCGAAGCGCTATGGCAAGCCAAATTTGTTGTTCCAGGTAAGTGGATCATATTTTCCGTGATTTGATCTGACTTAACATTCAATTGTTTTGTTACAGGATTCAAGTCGCGCTCTAACCGTGATTCCCGAAGATGATCAGTCTTTTACCAAGTACCTGGGCCCTGCCATCAACTTTATCTACGGCATCCGTGAGTGTCCAGTTCCAGCGATGACGCTTTGCGTGACTTCAGAGAATGAGCTTGATAAATGCATCAAGATGAGGGTGAGTGGAAGACTGAATATATAGATAGCAAGAGCAGTTGATTGATCCTTTAAAAAATCCCTTTTAGACTGCCCTGAAGGCTCACCTCCTGAAACCAGAACTCATCTGCAAGAAAAGTCACTCCCACATCAACTGCATGCAGTTCATCGAAGCGGGCAAGGCAGACATCTCGGTTTTCGATGCCGGCGATGTCTACACTGGTGGCCTCAACTACGACCTGGTGCCCTTCATGTCGGAGGTGTACAATCTGGGCGAGCCCGAGTACTATGTGGTGGCCGTGGCCAAGGAGGATGATCCCGATACGGAGCTAACTTACCTGAAGGGTAAGAATACCTGCCACACGGGCATTAACACCGCCGCTGGCTGGACATATCCGATGGCGCTATTCATCTCGAACGGCTGGATTCGTCCCTACGGATGCGATTCGGTTCGAGCTGCCGCGGAATACTTCACAAAGTCGTGTGTGCCGGGTGCCATTAGCAATGAGTACAACACCGGAGTGCCATACGACAGCATGTGCGATCTGTGTCATGGAACTAGCTATCGCTACTGTCGTCGCGATGCCTCCGAGGAATACTACGGGCACACGGGTGCATTCCGTTGCCTCGTCGAGGGCGGCGGTCACGTGGCCTTCATGAAGCACACCACGGTGATGGAAAGCACGGGCGGCAAACGCAAGGAATGGTGGGCCAGGAATGCCCTGAACGATGACTTCGAGCTGCTCTGCACGGATGGTACTCGTGCCGAGATCCAGGAATACAAGCGCTGCAATCTGGGCAAGGTTAAGGCCAATGCTGTCGTCACCCGCGGCGGAGTCAACTACAATGAGACCCAGATGAATGCCTACATCAATCTGCTGACCTATGCCCAACAACTGTACGGTCGCAAGGAAGTGGACGCCTTCAGTTTCAGCATGTTCTCCTCGCCGATCGGGCACTACGATCTGATCTTCCAGGATGCCACGCGGCAGCTGCAAGTCATCCCGCCCAATAAGCGCAGGTACGATGCCTATTTGGGCAGCGATTTCATGCGGGCTCGCCGCATCACCGACTGCTATGCTGGTGCCTCCCAGGTGGCATTATCCGTGGGCCTGCTCCTCGTGGGCTCCCTGGTTGCAATGCTCTGAATCACTAGACTCACTTAGATTTCCGCATCTCTAGCACAAAGAGAAAACATATCAACGTTTTTACATTCCAAATATGATTAAGTTAAAAGTGAAATCCCTTCCGTCCGAAAATGAAACTCTAACTAGCCAAAAAATATTTGTTGAAGGCTATAATCTATGATTTATAAAGTCCTGTGCCTTATTATAGTATTTGTTTGTGTACATACCAACTAAGACCGTCCAAAAAATGTACCTAGGAGATGTAAGCGCAATCTTTTACAACCGCTTGTATAAGTATACAAATAAAATAACAAGATAAAGGAGATATTTTGCTTATTTTTAATTAATATCATTTAAACAATCCTAAATACTTGACCGCAATTATAGGCGCCAAATTCAAATTGATTATGTGCGCTGACATCGCTTTGAAACAAAGCTGTAATTGAAATTTACGCTGGTAAATATTGCATTTAACCTTAAAACACTCTGTATTGTTTATAAAGCCAGTAAAATGTTTAAAAATTTAAGAAAATAACATAGTTGCAAGTTTCAGCGCAGTGTGACCGCTTGGCCGCATAAGCAAGGGTGGAACGGTGCCGCGAAACGACGGTCACACCCGCCTGCTCACATCTGTGGAATTGGTTAATTTCGAAAGTCCGGAAAAACCGGACGGAACCTTTCACCTCGCTCTGGACCAGTGGCACCGCCCTCGATTATCGCAAGATGTCTATTAACCTGCGCACCGTCTACGCCTTCGCCCGCGAGATGTACCCAAAGACCTCCAAGGAGACCATCCAATATGGAACAGCTGGCTTTCGCGGCAAGTGAGTAGTTGCCTCCATTAACGATCTTAATAATCATCATAATCATTATATGCTAACACACCCACACGCTGCACACGTTGGCGCATTTGATTAGCACACGGTGATTGTTTGTTTTCTGATAAATTCGGCGGTTGCAGTGCTGTGATGTTGGAATTTGGCGTTTATTTTTAGATAT
The DNA here is from genome assembly GCF_004382195.2 of Drosophila sechellia. Taxonomy (NCBI): domain Eukaryota; kingdom Metazoa; phylum Arthropoda; class Insecta; order Diptera; family Drosophilidae; genus Drosophila; species Drosophila sechellia. Next base: position 12,230,951 of record NC_045951.1, on the reverse strand, counting down.
TGTTCACCTTTTATCAATGAACATGCCCTTCTTTTGCCGTTATGTATGCCTGTATGTGCGTAGGTGTGCGTGCATGTGCATAGGCGCATACATACTGACGCACAGTCGCGGGCAGCTAACTAGTGCCACCTGTGCAAGTTGCAATGGGCTCCTCTTAACCATCTGCAAATACTTCATATTTTCAAATCTGAATGTTTAATACATTCTTAAACTTGGAAATCCATTAGATATATTTCATAGCTATAAATTTGTGAAAAATGAATCAACCAAGTATTTGATTACATAGTTTGTGGTTTCCGCGCCCTTATTTTCTAACCACTTTACAGCCAGATAACAAAGTTTCCATGACACACCTACTGATAAAAGCAATTGCAACGCCTAAAATGAGCAATCCATTGTGTTCTATAGGCTTATCAATCCAGCGAAGATAAAATAGATAACTAAAGTGATAACAAACATATAAACAAACAACATTAGGTACAAAACATTACCCAACCATTAAAAAAAGTAACATACTAGCTAAAAGATACATTTGTATCTATATAAAAACAAGATTTACTAACTCCGCTTTTTTTCAGGGCTGAGTTCCTGGACAGCGTGATGTTCCGCATGGGCGTTCTGGCCACCCTGCGATCGCGGTATCGCGGAGGCTCCGTCATCGGCGTAATGATCACGGCATCGCACAATCCGGAGCCGGACAACGGAGTGAAGCTGGTCGATCCCAAGGGCGAGATGCTGGAGGCCAGCTGGGAGGCGATAGCCACCGATCTGGTCAATGTCAGCGATCAGGAGCTGGAGCAGCAGGTGGCCAAGATCATAAAGGACAACAACATCGATGTGACGACCAGTTCGCAGGTGTTTGTGGGCATGGACAACAGATACCACAGTCCGCGGCTGCTGAAAGCGGTGGCCGATGGTGTGATAGCGCTGAAGGGTAACGTCAAGGAGTACGGCATTGTGACCACACCCATGCTGCACTACTTCGTGGTGGCGGCGAATACCAAGGAGGCCTACGGCAAGCCCACCGAGGAGGGTTACTACGATAAGCTGATCAAGGCATTCGAACTGCTGCGCAACGGACGCATGGAGAACGGCAACTATCGCAACAGCATCATCTACGATGGTGCCAACGGTGTGGGTGCCCGCAAGATGCTGCAGTTCATCAAGCGCATGAAGGGCTCCCTGAACGTGACGGTCATTAACCAGGGCATCGGTGTCGGCAAGATCAACGAGGACTGCGGCGCCGACTACGTGAAGGTGCAGCAAAGGCCGCCGAAATCCATGCCCGAGGATGTGAAGCCCTACACGAGATGCGTCAGCGTGGATGGCGATGCCGATCGGGTGGTGTACTTCTTTACCGACGACAAGGGCGAGTTCCATCTGCTCGATGGCGATCGCATAGCCACCCTGGTCGCCGGCTATCTCATGGAACTGGTCACGCAATCGGAGATCAGCCTGCGGCTGGGCTTGGTGCAAACTGCCTACGCGAATGGTGCATCCACGGACTACATAGTCGACCAGCTGAAGTTTCCCGTTTCGTGCGTACCCACGGGCGTGAAGCATCTGCACCACAAGGCCCTGGAGTACGACATTGGTGTTTACTTCGAGGCGAATGGCCACGGAACGATTGTGTTCAGTGACAATGCCAAGGCGACGATTGCCCAAGTGGCACAAACCAAGGAGAGTGCCAAGACCTTGCTGCTGCTCATCGATCTGATCAACGAGACCGTGGGCGATGCCATATCCGACATGCTGCTGGTGGAAACAATCCTAAATCACAAGGGCTGGGATGTCCAGGACTGGATCTCGTCGTACAACGATCTGCCCAATCGGCAGCTGAAGGTGAAGGTGCAGGATCGCAATGTCATCGAGACGACGGATGCGGAACGCGTGTGCGTGAAGCCCGAGGGTCTGCAGACGGAGATCAACCAGGTGGTGGCCAACTACAAGCGGGGACGCTCCTTCGTCCGTCCCTCGGGCACCGAGGATGTGGTGCGCGTCTATGCCGAGGCAGCCACCAAAGAGGTAAGGCCTATAAGTTAACTCCAAGCACTAGCACCACACTCAGTGTCATTTTTTGCGACAGGACACCGAAAATCTTGCCTACGAAGTGGGTCTGCTGGTCCAGAAGCTGGCCGGCGGAGTTGGTCCTCCATTGACCAAGCCCAACAGCAGTGCCCATTTGTAGGGCGGAATAACGAAGAGACCTCACGGGAATCGACAATTGACACAGATCCTGGATGGAGCAATAAATCTCTTTACTCTAAGGTGCTCAATAACTTAAAGAAAAAACTTAACTCTCAAACGCATTTATTCTGCAATCGTTCACTGTCCTTTGTGTTCTAAAGATGACATGTTTTGCCATTATTTATAAAGTTCTTTTAATTTTATGTCCTTCGCTATTCTGTAATTGAAGAATTTTATGAAAATGCAACCGCTACGTTAATTTTTTTTGTTGAGCTGCTAGCGGTAACTATTGAAATTATAAACGAATTGATAGTAGAGATTAATGAACCTAATCAAGTTTGTATTGCTATTTTCTATAAAAGTATTTTTTAAACAATCTGAAGAAGTTTTTACTTTGGGGGAATATAAATCATTTTAATTATAAATATTTTAAAACTTAACATTTTAATAAATGTTGCTACAGGTTGTTTTAACATGAATATTACATTTAGGTAGCAGTGTTGAAACGCGCCATCTGGCGGCCAGTAGCGGTGACATGTAGGACAGTAATTGATAAGAACTGCTGTTAACTCTTACAATGTAAGCAAATACTTGAAAACTGTTATACTTTTGTTAATTAAAGTATACGTTTATAAGTCAAGTTGAGTTATTGAATGTTAACGGTTCGTACCTCGAAAGTTAGCTAATTTAGCTAACTTATTTAATTAAGCAATTGTTGATCGGTATACTGCAAATGGTATTAAAAGTATATTTTCGCAAGCCGGATGGTTTACTCGTCTAAAACTCAGCCGGTCACACCGTCTGATTGCCGTGCTGTCACTTTGGCTGATGCAATTGCAGTTTTTTAGTTAAAACAAAATTAATTTCCAGTCAACTAGTATTCAAACAGCCCAGACACAATGGACGCGGAAGACGTAAGTTCCCGGAACACCGGCTAGTGCGTTTCAAATGCGGAAAACTTGCGTGGAAAATTCGCATATTAACGTACATGTGCGCCCTTGTCTGCATGTGTGTGTGTGTATTTACACATTTGTGTATGAGAACTGGGCGAACATTGAGGTTATGTTTGCTTGATTTGCGGATTTAAACCATATTGAAATTCCAATGATTTTCGCAGGGTTTTGATCCCACTTTGCTGAAAAAGAAGAAGAAGAAGAAGACCACGTTCGATCTGGACGCGGCATTGGGTCTGGAGGATGACACCAAGAAGGAGGATCCCCAGGATGAGGCATCGGCGGAAGGAGGTGCCGCCGCCGAGGAGGATAATCTAGATCTGGAGAGTTTCGGCAAGAAGAAGAAAAAGAAGAAGAAGCCCTTCAACATGGACGAAATCGAGGCGGCCGTACCCAGCTTCGGCAACGATGAGGTGGCCGCCAGCGAGGAGCCAGAGGAGGAGGAGATCAATCTGGACATGGACTTCTCGATGGCCAAAAAGAAGAAGAAGAGCAAGAAGAAGGAACTGGACGAGCTGTTCGCGGACCAAGCGGACGACGACAGGAGCGAAGACAAAGAGAATGGTACGGTGACGAATAGCAGAGCAGCCAGGGAATTCATCAATTTTTCCAGAAGCTTGGGGTTATAGAATCATTCCCACCTAAGGTAGCAGCCATATAAGCTTGTTGTCACTTGATGGGCAAAGCTATACGATTCTTAAAGTGTCTAACTTGGCTTTCGCCATTTCCGAAGCATTAAAACTCAGTGTATTAGTGAGTGAGTTAGTATGTAGCTGCTCCACCTTTAAATAGACTCCAGATTTCAAAGCTCCCACTTATCAAATAAGTTTATACCGTAACCTTTGATAACAATTTCTTTCTTTTACAGACGAGGATAACAGCTCAACCTGGTTTGGCTCCGACCGCGATTACACATACGACGAGTTGCTGAAGCGGGTCTTCGAAATCATTCTCGACAAGAATCCGGACATGGCCGCCGGCCGCAAGCCAAAGTTCGTGATGCGACCGCCGCAGGTGCTGCGCGTGGGAACCAAGAAGACCTCCTTTGCCAACTTCATGGACATTGCGAAAACGTTGCATCGCCTGCCCAAGCATCTGCTCGACTTCCTGCTGGCCGAGTTGGGTACCAGTGGCTCGATGGACGGCAACCAGCAGCTGATCATCAAGGGCCGTTTCCAGCCCAAACAGATCGAGAATGTGCTGCGTCGCTACATCAAGGAGTACGTCACCTGTCACACCTGCCGCTCCCCGGAAACGATATTGCAGAAGGACACGCGTCTCTTCTTCCTGCAGTGCGAATCCTGTGGCTCCCGCTGCTCGGTGGCCAGCATCAAGTCAGGTTTCCAGGCTGTCACCGGCAAACGTGCCGCCATACGAGCAAAAACAACATAAATTCTCCTTATTTAAAACTTTTTGAATTTTTATTACCAGTAAAATTTCAATACGAAAAACCAACGATACTATTTTTTGTTGTATTCTGCATAGTTTTGTGCCTTCGTTGCCAGTCGGTTAGGTAATCCACGAAGCCGATTTCCATTTCCCGCGATCGGCCGCTGTCTATGAAGAACTGAAAAGCGTCCAGACCCATCTTGCCGCGGAACCTATTCGGACGACCGCGCAGGAATAGGTTGTGGCCCCTCGAGATGCGGTTGGGATCTATGTACTCCATGGAGACCTGCAGCAGCCGCATCATGCTCACGGCAATGTTCTTGTAGGCCTCGGACGAGGCCAGCGACGAAGCTTCACTGTACAGGCTGGTGATCACGCGTCCATTGAAGGGCTTTTTGGTGATGCTGGCCTCCAGGGAGCCGGTGCCATCATCGATCATGAACTTCATGAACGACTCGTTGTGCGTTCCATTGCCAGTCACGAAGGCATAAACGATGCAGGTGCAGAAGTGAATCGGATGCACGTCGTCTGTGATGAACACATTCTCGTTCTCCGGATCCTGAGTTGCGCGCTCAATCTGGGATATGGTCAGCGGTACGTTGTCGTGGACCTCCGGACCACATTTGCCCGTGGACTCTTCACTCTGTTGCTTCTTGCGTATCACGAAGTTATCCAGCTGGCTTTCTATGTCCTCGAAACTCTGATTGAAATCCATTCTATTTGCTTAGTCTGCGATTTTAAAGGCGATTTCTTTATTGCAGTGCATTTTGCATTAGCGCCAAAAAAAAAACAGTTGTGCGCATGGGCGTAGGCGCATTAAATTTCTAGGTCAAAGGGGGTTACAAGTTTGTGAGCTTCGCCTGTGGAAGGTTACATAGGTTTCTTATCGTTTTCGTGGGGTTAGACTTCTTATTTTCTTACAAATAATATTGAATAGTAAATAGAAAATATTTAATACATTTTAAATTAATTTTTTAAGCAATTCTTACACAATTGTATTATAAGTAAAAACCAGGGTCACATTAATTTGCAGTACCGCGAAATATTTTGTTTTGAACCCCCCTTACAAATTTCCAGTTGCTTGGACTACGCCCCTGTTAATTGTTACCTATTAAATTCAAAGTCTAAAAACATTGTCACCAGATAATAAGAGTATACGCTATATGGACAAACGTAAAATCGTTAATAAAATATATATATTCAACCATTATTTCACCACCGAGAGAAATTCATTTGCACAAAACGCCAGGTTGGCAGCACCATTACTGCGCGCAGCAAGTGGGCATTGTATCGCTTGTGAAATTTGAGGAAAAGTACACTTTGTGCAAAACTAACCGAAAGAATCGCAATAACTGCCGATCTTGGAATGTCTGGTGGTCCATCCATAACGCTAAAAAGCCAACCCATCGATGGTAACAACACGGGCAACGCTGCGGCGCAACAGCAGCAGCAGGCAGCGAATGGCGCAGCAACCGCTGGTGCATCTGGAGCCGCTGGCAGCGCCCAGAATCCAGGACACGGAGGAGCTGCGGCCGGCGCTGGCAGTGTGCCGGCAGAGGGAACGCGGCAGAACAGCCTGCAGCGCATTCAGCAGAGAAAGCAAAAGGTCTTCAATCTGCCCGTGCCACAGAAATTGGCCAAATTGTCGATGTATTCCGCTTGCCAGTCGGAGGGATGCCGCTGCACCGGCTGGAAAACACCTCAGGAAAATCGCCACCGAGACGTCGAGTCTTCCTACTGTCCGGAGTTCAACGAGGAGTGCCGCAACACCAGCTGTCGCCATTCGCTGAGATCGCACATAGCCCATCTGGACAATATATCCAGTTCCAGCATGAACGAGCTACTGGGCGCCATCATAGACATGGAGAACCTATTCATGTCCATGCAGCGCGTCGAGGACGAGGACACCAAAAAGGTGTACCAGTACCTCTTCCGTTTGCTGCGCCAGTGCGTCCTTACGCGCCAGCAGGCGGTCATCCGGGGTCCTCTCGGCGATCCACCATTCGAGACGCCGTGCATCACCAAGGCTGTGCTCTCGCTGGTCTTCTACAAGTACAATCACCTGAGCACTCCTGAGCTCCAAACCATGACCGAGGTGGCCAAGACGTTCTTGAACTTTCTGAACCACTACAACTTTGAATCGCCGTCGACCAGGAGGGGAGATCTCACCCACGAGGATGCCTCTAACTACAAAATCAACTACACCAGGTGGTTGGTGTTCTGCCACGTGCCCGCCTTCTGTAACTCCCTGCGCCAATGTGAAACGTCCCTAGTGTTTGGACGAACGCTCCTGCGCACCGTTTTCCAGTGCATGTCGCAGCAGCTGAAAAAGAAGTGCATCTCCGAGCGGGATCGCTTTCCCGAGGACAAGCGTTCGATCATCACGCTGATGCCGAAGTTTCTGGAAACGCTTCGCGCCGAATTGCTCAAGGATGATTCGCCCATCTGGGATACCAGCTACCGCCCGTCAAATTCCTTTGTCATCCAGCAGAGAAAGCGTAATCAGGAGGTGGCAACTGTACCCATTGGTCCCAGTGCAGCAGGCATTGGTGGGAGCAAGAGGACCAGTGTGGGTGAACCGCTCCACAAGCGAATCAAAAAGGAGCCCACCGATCGTCCCAGCAGGTTGGTAATCAGTTTTCTCTTCTTTAAATACATTTACTAATCGTCCTGCTGCAGTGAGAATTTGGATGACCTGCCTGCGGATGTAGTAATGCGCGCCATGAAATCGGTGTCCGAGTCGAAGACCACCAACAAAGCGGAAATTCTCTTTCCGGTTAATGTGTCGCGCGATGAGAACGTCAAGGCGGAGGAGCAGAAGCGAGCCATTGAGTTCCATGTGGTGGGCAATTCGCTGACCAAACCGGTGGACAAGCAGACTGTCTTGTGGCTACTGGGCCTGCAGCTCGTATTCGCCTACCAGCTACCCGAGATGCCGCGCGAGTACATCAGCCAGTTGGTCTTCGACACCAAGCACAAAACCCTGGCGCTCATCAAGGAAAACCAGCCCATCGGCGGCATCTGTTTCCGCCCGTTTCCGTCGCAGGGCTTCACCGAGATCGTTTTCTGCGCGGTCACCATGTCGGAACAAGTGAAGGGCTATGGCACGCACTTGATGAACCACTTGAAGGACTACAGCATACAGAGGGGCATCAAGCATCTGCTCACATTCGCCGATTGCGATGCCATCGGGTACTTCAAGAAGCAGGGTTTCTCCAAGGACATCAAATTGGCGCGACCAGTTTATGCGGGCTACATCAAGGAGTACGATAGTGCCACTCTCATGCACTGCGAGCTGCATCCAAGCATTGTGAACACGCAGTTCATAGCTGGTTAGTCAACGAATGGCCAAGGAATCATGGTCCCATTTTACACTCCATTTCTTCCTTTCAGTAATTCGCAGTCAGAGCGAGATTCTGAAGGAGCTAATCGCACAACGCCACAACGAGGTGCAGAAAGTAAGACCCGGCCTGACCTGCTTCAAGGAGGGCCTGCCCTCGATTCCCGTGGAATCGATTCCTGGTCTGCGGGAGATCGGTTGGAAGCCGCAAAATCGGCCTGCGCGCTCTTCGCGACCCCTCGAAGAGTCCACCGATCCGGAGAAGCTGGCCACGTCCTTTGCATCTGTGCTGCAATCCGTGCGCCAGCACACCACCGCCTGGCCCTTCCTGCGCCCGGTGACTGCGGCCGAGGTTCCGGACTACTACGATCACATCAAATATCCCATGGACCTGAAGACCATGGGCGAGCGCCTGAAGAAGGGTTACTACCAAACGCGCCGCCTGTTCATGGCCGACATGGCGCGCATCTTCTCCAACTGTCGGTTTTACAATTCGCCCGACACCGAGTATTATCGGTGTGCCAACTCCCTGGAGCGCTACTTCCAGACCAAGATGCGCGAGCTGGGGCTGTGGGACAAATGATGCAGTGACTCCGATGAGCCCTGCATAAGGCCGAATATTTAATCGACCTAACATTGTATATTACTTCTATTTATTTTTAGAATTCTCTCCAGCTAAAGACAAACCCGTATATATTAGTCAGTTACTTAGGTTAAGCTCATTTTGTCCGTCTTGTTCTCTTAGGCGGACACGCGAAGTGTCTTTGGGAAGAATAAAACAGATCTATCGCCAATTCATTAACCACGAATCCACCCATCCTTCCTTCACCCAGAGGACGCGACAAAGCTGGTCAAATGATGTGTGTAACCACTACGTTTTGTCTTAACTCTTTATTTCACTTTTGATTTCCTACATTCATTGTTTCGCATGCTTTTAAAGTTACAGGAGTTCTTCTCGTTTGGTTTAGTAAACATTTGCTTAATGATTTCAGTTATAAAATTATATCTTAGGGGCGGGAGTTAAATCGAATCTCTAGGACATTGTACAAAGGCTCATGCATACATAAATCCGTGGCTCCCAGATCAGCGTTTCCTTCGTCGGAAATGGCGAAGGATATCGTCGTGGATATGCCGATGGTACAATGAAAATGTTAACCGTAGTTGCTTACTGCTTGAATTCAATTAGCCTTTATTACATGGTATATTTAGTTTTTAATTTCCATACGTGGTAGTCTTTACATTTTAGCCATTACTTGCGAAACATGCTTTCTTTTCAGTGTTCAACTCGATAATTGCGTATTTATATACAAACATACATATGTGGAGCTAATCAGAGTGAGCATATATGGAGATATACATATTACATACAATTAGATACATAATTTATGATTACATAATATTGAAATGTGTGTGGTCACTCCGCCAGCTCATCCCCATCCTCATCCTCATCCCTCTCCGCTCTGCTCTGCCAAGCGTGTTAACTGACCAAACTGGACTGGGCTTGTGCTGAATACAAATATATATATCTGGATACAAGGATAACAAACAAATATCTAAAGGACTTCAGCTGGAGATACGCGTACTTCACTCGCTTTCAAGGCCTCGATTTCAAGCGCAGCAGCCAGTGAATCACACAATCAATCTTAAACATTTACATTGAGAACATCATCACCACAGTATCGTATCTTTTCAAATCGAATCGAATCGTAAGTATAATTTCCCTTGCCCAACCGAGGTCAGAGAAAATAAACTGTACGAAAACCGAATTTTTGGGCTTTTCTTTTTTGGACAAATTTGCTAATGATTGGTTATGTTTTCTTTTTTGTTGTTGGGGTTTTTCGTTTAACATTTTCATTCGGAGACTTCATTCATTCATTACAGCTGAGCTGACTTTTTACAATTGTGCTTTTGATAGAAGCGCGTAGCTGCCGATTTTATTTTCTTTTTTCATGTTTAAAATGCTCTTAAATAATAGTTTTAAATGCTAGTAAAACGGGTCGAGCGTTTGTCGATGTTTTACGCCCACAAGAAATACAATATTACAATCGATTTGTTACTCTTTCATTCAAATAAAAACGTATTAAGTTAGCTTTTATTTTAGATTTGGGAATTCCATGGATTTAATTGGTTTACTCCATTAATTTCATTATTGTTGTTATCGGCTCCTCCGCCAAATCTCCTTGCTCCTCTCCTTGCTAAATGGTTGCTTTTGTTGTGTTCTGTTTTGTTTTTTGTAGCTTTTCATACTTATGCTTAACTATGTTCTTACTAAATATATATATGTATGTATGCTGGCGTGCCATTATCTGCTCCTCCTTATCAATGCCCTGCTTTCTGCTCAGCGCAAGGCGTTGGAACCAGCCATTTACACAAAGCCAACACATGGCCGGTTCGGTTCGGTTCGGTTCACATTCACATTCACATTCGCGCTAGTCGCTAATCAGTAATCATTAATCGAATCGTAGAGCGTGGTGGGCGGGCAGCAGCGGAGTGCGCCCCAGGACGTCGTGAGAATTGTAACACTAATTTAATTATACAAATATATTATGCCGCTGGATCCATAAATCGAAATTCCTGATAATAAGAGCCTGTGTTTCGTCGATCGTTCGGGTCACTTGATTTGTTTGCTTCGAATAATTAGCTTTGCAATGAATAGGATATTTACTTAACGCTCTTCTCAATTCGCATCTATCAATTTGTGGTTTGTTGGTTGTGGTTGGTATATATTTAAAGTGGCTTTCCACTGGCCGGACGGCACTATTGTGCTGCAAAGGTAAACACACACACATGTAAGCACACATGTTGCAAATGAAGTGCTTGGGTGTAATTGCTACTCACAAACTGCCGCCACCTGTTGCGTCTGCTCTGGCAAGAGGGACGTCGACTTTGTCGTCGCGGTTGTGGCATTGGGTGCACTGGAGTCCGTGGCATTGGATCCGTTGCCAGCAGCACTGTTGGCCGCCTTCAGCGCAGCAGCGGTGTTGCCGTTGGTGATGTTTGGCATTCCGTTTCCGCCACGACCGCCGCCGTTGTTGCGGTTATTGCTCCTGTTCCGGAAGTTGCCACCGCCGCCGCCCATGCGATAGTTGTTCCTGTTGTAGCCGGGCGCTCCTCCGTATCCCGAGTTCATGCCGCCGATGCCCCCTCCGCCCACGTTGCCATTATTGTTGTAGAAATGGTTGCGTCCGCGGTAACTGCTTGGAATACATTCAGTTGGTGAGCCACACTGCATTTGCTTGATTGCTTCGATTGGACTCACCTGCCACGTCGTGTGGAGGACACTCCGAAGGTCTCAGTGTTCAACTTGCGCTCCTGGCGCCAATCGTTCTTCTTGTTCTTGCTGCGATCCTGGGCAGCCTCGCACGAGATGTTGTCGAAGAACGATTTGGTCTTGTCGTAGCACACAGCAACGTCATCCTCCTCGGGCTCGTGCTCTCCAGCGCCGGTCTCATTGCCAGAATCATCCTTCTTGTCGGTCTCGCCATTCAGCTGCAAGCAGATGATGCAATTTGTGAGTAACTCTTAAAACGATCGTATAGAAAGTGTAACTTAAACAAGCATTAAATAAATAAGATTTAAAAACTTAACTGCTTATACCTTCTTAGTTAATAAACTCCTCTTATTTTGGCTAGTTCCCTTCATTTATGACTAATTTGTAGTGTATAAAAAATAAAAAGTGCGTGTGGACTTACTGTGTGTACGCCTTCAACCTTCTCACCCACCTGCTCATTGGTTGCAGTTGCAGTGGCGGCCGTTGCATTGGTGGCTGGCTTGGGTGCACCATCCTCGGCCACCTTTAGCTTGGCCAGCTGGGAGCGCAGTTCCTCGAACTTGTTGTTAGCCTGCTCGAAATCGAAGTCACCCTCGAACTTGATCTTGTTGCGCGGCTTGTTTTGATTATTGGCCGACTGCGGACGATAGCCCTGCAAATGTGAACGCCAGGGGTTAATAAACCATCTATAGCACTGTGAGTCACCAGCAGGTGTACCTGATTGGGTCGCATGGGGCCGCGTGAACCCATGCCGCGGTTGCGCATGTTCATCATGTTGTTCGAGTTCTGGTTGCCGCGATGCATGTTCCAGGCCGGGTTGTTTCCACCTCCGTTTCCGCCGCCTCCACCGCCGCCGTTTCCTCCTCGCTGCTGCTGCTGCATTCCATTGCCGCCGCCGCGATTGCGTTGATTATTATTGTTGTTGTAGTTGTTGCTGTAGTTGTTGTCCATTTGACGGCCGGAGTCCCGACGATCCCGCTGCTGGTTATAGAAGTCCGTTCCACTGCCGCCGCCTCGTTGCTGCTGCTGCTGTTGCATGTTGTTGTGGCTGGAACCGCCACGTTGCTGCTGCTGCTGATTCTGTTGCTGCTGGTGGTTCTGGCGCTTATGTCCTGCATCGCGTCCGTTGCCACCCTGGCCAGCGTTCTGTTGCTGGTGCAGCTGCTGCTGTTGGGTCAGCTCCGCCGTGGGACTCACAATCAGGCTAATGGGTGTCGTCGATCGCGAGGCACCGGCCAGCATGTCTAGAACGGAAACTGTACACATATAGAGGACGCAACGAGGACGAAAGTGAAGGAGAGAGTAATGCGTGTGGGCACCAAAAACATTAGTCCAAACAAATAAATGTGACATTAACTTTTCTAAAGGACTGATTGAAATTTGTTTTATAAAATAATTAAAAAACGGACATTTGATAAAATCGTGCGCCATTTTTAAGCAATAAAATCAACATGCACGCTTATCGGATAAAACCACAAAATAAACCATATCTTAAACTATTTCCGGAATTTGCGTTTTTGAAAGTAGCAATCGTTTTTTTTACCAGGAAACTAATTTTGATTTAAGATTGCAAATGAAATGTTCTTCTTGTGTGCAATGTAATTATAGTAATGTGTGCTCTAACCCAACTCACTTGGCTGTTTCTGCTGCTGGGGCTTCGGCTGTTGCTGATTGCCGGCGATGTGCATGAAGGGTCCGCTGCCCGGAGCACCGGAACCGGGTGCAAGCGATCCGCCCGCATTGCCCACCATGTTGGCCAGATTGGGACCGCCGAGGTTGCCGAACGGATTGCCATTACCGTAGCCGGGTCCGCCGCCGCCAGGAGCGCCTGCTCCGCCAGCACCACCACTGCCACCACCGCTTGGCATCTGGGGCGGTTGCTGCGACGGCACCTGTTGCTGCTGCGGCGGAGCGCTCATCCCGCTGGGCATGGGGAAATGCTGCGGCATCTGGGGCGGTCCGTTCTGGAGCTGGGCCTGCATGATCGCCGGGTCATTGTGGTGCGGCAGCGTGTGGTTGTTGACAACGCGAATGTCCTTGATGTCCGAGCCACGGAAGAGGATGTAGTCGTAGATCTGCGACTGCGGCGCTATCTGGAACTGGGTGTCCCGATCTTCTGTACCGAAGGATCGCACTGGAAAAAGAGAGAGGGTTAAAAAGAATTGAGTTATATTAAATCTTATAAAGAGGATTAAGTTATTATATTATACCATATGTGTTTTGAGTGCAATAGTAAAGATTTTTACAGTAAAGTTTTCTTATCACAGTCGCCATTTTTATTTCATTGCTTTAGAAAAAATCTTCCACAAAACGAAACTTTTGAATTGGTAACTTTTTCCACTAGAAATAAAGTTAGAAACTACCTTTTTTGCTTAACCGGCGTTCTAAGATTTTAGAAAGTGATCCATCTAATAAGTGGAACTTTCCGAGCCCACATCTTTCAAGTTTATATTCCAATTGTTTTAAAATGTATGCAGCACATTATGTAATTCAATTGAAAAGCCGAATTACTTGGATTGCGGCAACCTTGTAAACCCATTAAGGTTAGGCCGCGTTTCAAATTTAACCTCAACTGGGGAACGCATGTTTTGCCGGTATTTGTGCGTTCTCCGTTCCTCCTTTTCGGCTACCAGGGCACTGACATCCGTAACGGGAGCCCTTGGATCCCGTTATCTCGCGCCAAATCGAAATTGTATTTGCAAATAAACAAATTGCATTGGGGCCTTGCTGTTGTTCGTTACTTTGTGCGCGGGTGTATGTGTGCCATGTAAATTGCAAAAGCAACACTGTACAACAACAAGCCAAAGACAAAAACAGGCCAAAGCCAACATGACAAACAAAAAGCATAAGTGGGAGAGCGAGAGATGGCTGTCGAAATGGGAAATGGAGAGAGCGGAGCGGTGGCGGCAATTGCACTCACCGTCCCCAGAGTATGAAATTACTGTAAAAACTAACAAAAAGAAACGAACAAAAAAGAAAGAAAGAGTAGAGCCACCAACACAAGAGAAATGGACAGAATCCATTTTCTTTGCGATGAACCGTTTTTTTACACGAATTTTGTCTTTCTTTTTTTTTTTTTTTTTGGCGCAGATTACGGCACCCACATATATCCCGTATATGTACATATATGGGGCTATATGGCAATAACGTGGGCGGTTTTCGCATTAAATTCTTACCACTCGAGAGCGCAATGGTGCACTCCTGCGGATCCACCGTGTACAGGCGGCCCTCGTATCGAATGTCCGCCTTGGAAATGAGGCTGATTTTGGAGCCCAACTCCGGCAATCCCCCGCTCATCTTTAACTACTTCGATACTTCACTGCGCACTCACGCCGAAAATACAAACTATTATTAAATGTTTCTGCCAACAGGCACACGAATTTCTCCGTCAAAAGCAAACAATTATAGCGAGCGCGACGACAACGATTTCTCGACGGTTTCAGTCTCTGCTCTTCTTTTACTTTTTTTTTCCGACTTTTTTTCACACGCAATTGCGTTCCAGTTCCAGGGCGAATTTGCGGCCAATCGCCTTCCAGCCGCGTTTGCTTGATCAAGCTGTGTTTTTGTACAAGTGCGACAAGCGCTTTTCCAATGTCTGTGATGCTGCACACACGGCTTCAAATGTGAAAATTGCAATTTTCGATGCACAAATCTTTGCTCCGTCCGTCTGCGAAAACCTACCCGTCGAAAATGAACGATGCATACGAGCGAGAGCCGCGACGGTGTTGGAAAGCGCGGGTGTATAGCAGCGGCGCGGCAGCGAAATAATAATAACTGTTTATGTGCAAAACTGTTTAAAATATAAAAGCAGACGCTTCAAAAGGTTGCGAAAAGTAAATAAGGCTGTTTCAGTATTTATACGTTCTCTGTTTGCATTAAAATTCAAATTTTATTCTCTTCCACAGGGCTGCCCTGATTGCAACCCTAAATACAACTCTGGCAAGTGAGCACGCATCCCTGGTTCTTCGGCTTCGCTCGGCGCATTTTTTTCAAAGCGAAACGGCAAAGAAATGCTCTGGCATTTTACGGATTTCTAAGTGTATTATATATGTGAGAAAATTGCAAATAAAAGTGAGTCCATCATGCCACCCAAGCTGGAACCGATTAGCGTGCGCACCGCGCGCCTGAACAACTTGATTCTGGGCAAAGGTGCTGGCGTCTGTGCGAAGCCCGCTGGAAGCGCCGCCGGATCAGGTATTCCCGCCTCCACCAGGAGGAGCATCGTACCCGTGAGCACCACCAGCGCCGCCGTGGCTGAGGCCATCTGCCGCGAGGGACTCCTGGACGCCTTCTGTCTGCTGTACAATGAGTGCGACAAGGACACGCTGAAGAAGCGCGATCGCAACATCGCCGAGTTTGTCAACAAATGTGAGTCAGCAGGGTTTTCGGATGGAGTATCTACCATTCTATAGAAATGGAACTCAGAAGCCCCATTTTTACTTTCTTGGGTCAGAGAGGAGTCCACTTTTGCTTATCATATGCCAAATTAGATATTAGAAATTATTAAAAAAAGAATCTCATAGATTTACCTGTATTTTCCTGTTTCCCTCCTTGAAAACAGATCTCATGCTTAGTTACCCATTATATTACCATCTAATTTCCTACTCCAGTTCGTCCCATCATAGAGGAGACCCGCAAACTCAGGGTCAACGCAGATGACTTCCTCATCAAGACGCTTATTGGCCAAGGATACTTTGGCAACGTTCACCTGGTGGTGGAGCGCCAAACCAACGACATATACGCCATGAAGAAGATCAAAAAGTCGGTGGTGACGACGTCACAAGTCAAGGAGGAGCGCGATATCATGTCCATTCGCAACTCTGAATGGCTGATCAATCTGCAGTATGCCTTTCAGGTTTGTTATTTACATATTTTCGCATATTTCAGTACTTGAATTAACTTATCTCTTAGGATAACGACAATCTGTACCTGGTCATGGAGTACATGCCCGGCGGAGACCTTCTCAGCTTGATGTCTCGCCACGGCCCATTCGATGAGGACTTGGCTCGTTTCTATCTGGCCGAGCTCACAGTGGCCCTGCACACATTGCACGAGATGGGCTATGTGCATCGGGATATTAAGCCTGAAAATATACTGATTGATCGTTTCGGGCATATAAAACTGGCTGATTTTGGCAATGCCGCTGCCCTGGATCGCGATGGCCATGTGCTGAGTTTGTCGCCGGTGGGAACACCGGATTACATAGCTCCAGAGCTGCTGCAGACCATATCCACCTACAAGCTGTCCAAGTCGATGCACGATGTGAGTAGAATTGTACGATCGCAGAGTTTGGTTTGGAAAGTTCATAGCTAAAACAAGAACTCATTTTGTAGGTCAGCTGCGATTATTGGTCCATGGGTATTATAGGATATGAGTTAATATGCGAAACAACACCTTTTCACGAGGACAATGTACACGAGACATACTCCAAGATTCTCTCCCACTGCGAGGAGAGTCACCTCAAAGAGCTCATCAGCTTTCCCGCCGACTTGAAGGTGTCTGTTAACTATAGAAATCTGATTGAGTCACTGGTCACAAATCCTTCGAAGCGATTGTCCTATGAGCGCATCAAGAATCACCCCTTCTTCAGCGAAATTCCGTGGGGTTCCATTCGCTCGCAGGTTCCACCGATTATACCAACTGTTAGGTCTGACGATGATACCTCCAATTTCGAGGACGGAATTCGTCATAAGACTCGCAGGGAAAAGGGAGTACCTAAAAAGTCGCTCACAACCAACATGAAATCGAATGATTTCAGTGGCAAGGATCTGCCATTCATTGGGTACAGTTTTGTGCACATGGAAAAGTCGGCAATTTCCGCTACCACCGATGAAAAGCTGCAGGAGAAGCTAAAGGAACTGCTGCAGAAGCTGAAGACTAGAGAGAATGAGATTTCCATGCTTAAACAAGATCTTTTGCGGGCTCAGCAATCGCTTAGGAAGACCGATAACAAATCGCAGGTGGTGGCCGATGCTAAAATGGAAATTAAGAAGCTGCAACAGATTATCAAGGAGAAAACAATGGAGCTGACCACTTGCAAGACGCAAATTAAGACGCTCCAAAGTTCGGCCAAAATAGACGAGGAAATGTGGTCCAAGAAGGAAGCCACTATCACCGATCTTCTCCGCCTGAATCGCCAAAAGTACGAAGAAGCCAAGATCGCTTCGGAGCAACGATATGAGAAACAATTGGCGGACAAAAAGCAAGAGTTGGCATCGACGCTGCAAAAGCTAGATGCCCGTGAGCTGGAGTTCAATGCCAAGTTCGAAGAGTGCAAGCATTTGTCCATGAAATTGCAAAACTACAAGGATATGCTGCAGCAGATCAAGGAGCAGAATCTCAAGTCTGAGACGAACCATGAGGAGCAGAGACGCCAAATGGCCGAGTCGTATGAGCAAAAGCTCACAGATCTCCGGAAGAAGGTTCGCGACTCGCAGGATACAAACCGACGCATGACAATGGAGATAAAGGAAATACGCACCGAGCTGGACGAGTCCATATCCTCCAGCAAGTCCACACAGGAAGCGAAGAATGCTACCGAGCGGAACATCGAAGAAATCCTGCGGCGTCTAAACCAGGAGATCGCCTCCAATAATGAGCTTCATGCGGAAAAGGTCAAGCTGGAGACGAAACTGCAGCTGAAGGAGAATGAAACCCAAGAAGTTAGAGCCGAATGTCATCGACTTGAGAGGGAATTGCAGGTAGGTGGTTATTCATCTGCATTTGTTAATTTAATCAATGCAATATTGAGCAAACAATTTTATATAGAAAGAAATGTAAGCAGGCTGTGATTGTTTGTTTTCTTTTATTTTGTGTCAAACTAAAAGTTTTAATGATTTTTAATTAAGCATAAACCTTTCAATTGAATTAATGATATGTAATTTGTAAATATACTTTATGAATTAATTCAAACTAGCTCGCCGAATGCCGCTGCCAGCTGGCTGAATCCTCACTAGCCTCCCACGTTTCCCCCTACGAAACTGCGCCTGGATCTTTGACCGAACTGAATGCCATTGAGGACCAACTTCGCGCTGACTTGTTAGCCGCCAAAGAGAGTGAAAACCATCAGAAGGGACGTGCCGATCAACTGCAGACACTGGTCACCAAACTGGAGCAAATGCTTGAGCGCTTTAACGAGCAGAGTTTATCACCTACGAAATCGCACTCATCGCGTAAGCAAGAAAGTGAAACCGTTGGTGATATGCTCGAGCGGCAGAACGAGAAGCTGGAGGATAAATTGGCAGCAGTGCGGGAGCAGATGATTGTGGAACGTCAGGCAGCGCGTACAGCGAATCTATCGCTCTGGAAGGTGGAGAAACAGCTGGAGGAAGCTTTGTCCGAGAAGAAGTTACTGGCGCGTCGCATGGAACTCACCGAGGATCGCATCAAAAAGGTGCAGAACGCCAGCGATGAATCGCAGAGAATGCTCAAGACGTCTCAGGAGGAAACTCGCCAGCGGGAGTCTCGCATCGAGGAGCTGAAGCAGGAACTGGCGGCCGCCAAAAGGGATGTCCTCAAGGAGCACCTCCAATGGGAAAAGGCCGAGCAGGAGCGCATGAAGTGCAAGTCGGAGATAATCGAGCTCTTGGCCAATGTGCACAGATTAGAACAACAGGAGACGGAACTGCGCCAGAAACTAAGGCAAATCCAATCGCGATTCGATGGTCTAACATTGGAACAGAAGAATACCATACGTGAACTGCAGGAGGAGCGCGAAAAGAGCAGAAAAGCGAATGACTCTTGTCTCGTCTTACAGAAGGAGCTGAAACAGCTCACCGATAACTTCCAGAGGTTGAAGTACGCGTGTAGCATTACCGACAGCCAGCTGACTGAAGTAGAGACCATGCTTAAATCGGAGCAGGATCGAAATAAATCCCAGAAATCTCAACTTGATACCCTTCATGAGAAAGTGAGAGAGCGCAACGATCAATTAACTGATCTGCGAAAGCAACTTACTGCGGTGGAAGCTGAAAAGCGTCTGGCGGAGCAGCGTGCTCAAGTGCTGGCATCGGAAATCGAGGAACTTCGCCTCAACCTCAAGGAGCAGCAGAAGAAGCTGGTGGCGCAGCAGGATCAGTTGGTGGAGCAGACTAACGCCCTGTTCGCCACCCAAGAGAGAGCTGAACTTTTGGATGGGCAAAATGCCAATTACGAAGCCCAAACTGCGGATTCGAATCGCGAAATGGTTAGTCTGAAAGAGGAAAATGCTAGAATTCTCAGCGAGCTGTTCCACAAGAAGGAGGAGGTGGCCAATCTCCAGGCGGAGATAAAGGACTTGGAGTCTACGCAAGCCAACTTGCACGCGGAGATCGATTCCCTTCAGGACACTTTGGCCGAGAAGGAGCAGTTCTACGTGCAGCGGGACATTAAATCGAATGCCACTCTTGCGCAGCACAAAAAGCTGATTGACTACCTTCAGGTATAGCTAGTTGATATATTTTTTTATAGAGAATATTTAATGAGATTACATACATTTTTAAATTTATATTTTAGCTCAAAGTTGAGGACCTGTCCGCCAAGAAGAAAAAGACATTGGCGGACAAGCTTTTCGGTTCTAGCCACACAAACAAGGAGAACGTGTCACCCAATGACGTGGAATCTTCCATTCTGTATCGCGCTCTAAAGGAGGAACTGAAGCGAGAACAAAAGATGAACAGCATGCTGAAGGAGCAGTTGGCTCAGTTGAATGGTGGGCTTTCTTTAGGTTTCACTTGATGGTTGTATCACTTACTAATTGTATATTTCCTTTAGGAACTGCAACCCTGCGCTCGCCACGCAAGTCTGCAGCTGTTAATGGCGACTCTGATGCACCCAAACAGAGGCCCGTAAGCATTGCTGCCTTGCCACGTTCTCCACAGAAGCAGCAGCAGCCCCTGAAGCGCACCACCAGCCAGGTGGAGTTGAAGACGACGGCGGAGAAACCGACTAAAGTAACCATTGAGAACGTGGCTCATCACCGTTTCGAACTGGCCCTACAGGAGTCCAAGGTGGATGCAGCCAATTGTGTAGTTTGCAGACAGGCCGTCGTTGCCGGTTCGCCATTCTGGAAATGCAAGGAGTGCAAAAATGTAACGCATCGCAAGTGTCGCTCCAATGTTCAGGGTCATTGCGGAGCCACCAAGCCGTCTGCACCGCCAGGCGATGATCTTAGCAGTGTTCAATCTGTCTCCAGCTTGACTTTGGACAGCGTAGATAGTGCGGGTGGTACAACCAGCGGTGGCGAGTACATTGGATCGCTGGTCTACAGTTCGGATGGTGCAGAAGATCAGGCACGGAAGGAGATCGAAGTGAACTGCGCCTTTGAAGTGGCCGAGCAGCAAATACTTCTTTTGGGCTGTAACACAGGACTGTACGCGTATCACTTGGACTCGCAGCGATTGGTGCACATTACTGGTCTCGAGTCGGTGAGCTGCATGTCCATCTGCAAGCGCTTGGCCAAGGCTATCATGGTGGGCACAGTGGGCGAGAAGCTCTATCAATGTGACTACCGCCAGCTGGAGTCACGCTGCCAGAGCTCCAGTTCGTGTCACAAGCCTGTGCTGGAGACCTCGGCCATTGAGCTGCCGTTTGCCAATCGCACGCCCTCGGAGAAATGGAAACTAGTGCTCATCTCCGATGAGGCGGAGAACGCATTGGATTCGGTGGCTATTGCGGCCACGTCCACTAGGATTGTCATCTTGAAGTACGACCTTAAGTTGCACATGTTTAAGCCAGTTCGAGCCTTGGACACGGCCACGCCGGTCACTTCCATATTCTTTACGCGTCATTCGGCCATTGTTAGCTCGGATAAGTTCTACGAGATCGATTTGGACAACTATGCGGCTGAGGAGTTCGTGGATCTGTCCGATAAGTCAATGGAGAGCACTGCCAAGTGCCAGCCCCTAACTGCTGTGCGCATCTCACGGCAGGAGTATCTGCTCTGCTTTGCCGAATATGGTGTCTTTGTGGACGAGTTTGGCTGCAGATCCAGGCCGTACGATCTGAACTGGGTCTATGCACCCACTGGATTTGTTTACCGCGAGCCATTCCTATTCATTGCCCACTACCAAAGCGTGCAGATAGTCCGTTTGCATCGGTCGTTCAGCAAGGAAATGGGCAGCGGTGACAACGCATCGGAGGCTTCGGAATCCCCGGAGCTGCAGCGCGTCTACTTGCCACACTACATGTCCACGCTGCTGGCCAACAGCGGAGATGTCAATCTCTATGCCGTGGCCATCGATCAGAGGCCCTGCAATGGAACACAGAAGATCTACCATCTGGACACGATGCTGGCATTCAAGCAGAAGTTCAATATCTCCATGGAAACGCTGTCTTCAGTGGCCACTTCCGTGACTTTGGGCTCGACGGTCACCGGAAATAGCTTATAGATGAAGGATATATTAACTAAGCAAATGGACAAAGCATAATACTTACTACAAACTCAGTAGTAGTAGTTATTTTTAGGATTAGGATATGATATAAATCCGAATAATTATTATTTTAACTTGTCACAACTTTTGTTTATTTTTATTTTAACTTGTCAGAACTTTTGTTTTTCACAATCTTTCTCATGTGGCTTAAATCACATGGCAGAATCACTTAAAAATTACTTAATTTACTGCTTAAATACAAAATTTCATTTTGATAACAAAAGATAATTCATATTAAATTAATATATTTTTTTTGATCACTAAAATATCGAAGCATATTAAAGGAAATATCGTTTAATTAATTAAAGAATTCGTATAATATTTCAAATCAATTTTGCCACGAAGGACAGCTTTTTGAATTGAATAGTTGGAGGCATGGAGTTGCCGCCAAGCTTTTGGGGCTGATCCCACGCAGCTTTTCGACAGCAGCTTTCAGTGTCCCGCAATTCGAAAGCCCCCGGAAATGGAATCGTGCTCTCCGCTGGCATTACTGCCATCGTTGGCTTAGCCGCTGGACGCCGGACTGCTGCACTGCCGCCGTCGCAAATTGTGATAATTGATTTCAATTGGCTCCATGCCGTTTGAGTGGCCCGTTGAATCGCCCGACGACACCAGCAACGATGTTTGATTCCCAGCTGAGTCTGTGCGCGGGTCGCATGGTCGCCGATTCCACCACCACCACCTCCGGCAGGGATGGATGCGATGGTGCCAAGACGATGATATGCCGCGCTTGCCTGGTGCTGCTGGGTCCGCAGGATGCGTGCCACAATCTGGACAGCGAGCAGGATCTGGCCAGCAAGTACTACGGCTGCACTGGAGAGGATGCGGTTAGGGATTTGCCACCCCAGTTGGTGCTGAAAAGCATCTGCGAGTGCTGCTATCAGTTGGTGCAGAAGTTCCACGACTTTCAACGCATGTGCGCAGAGTCCTTGCGCAATTTTGAGAAGCTGCTGCAGGACATCGACATCGGCTGCCTCAAGCTGGAGGACCACACTTGGCCCGACTTGGACACCCCTTCGGAGAGCAACGAGTCCACTAATCCGGAAGCCCAGTCGGACGCACCCTGCATCGTAGCGACGCAGGAGATTGTGAGTTTTATCTGGCCACAAGTGTGCCTCCGGCCCTAATCTTATCTGGAATCACTTTGGGTGCTCCGCTCGAGGTGTGTTGCCTAGCAGCAGCAAAGACAATACTGCTCCCCATTCCCCGCCATAAACAAAAACATTTGGACAGCGCTTGTTTGTGTGGAACTATTTTTGTTTGTGGCCGGGAGTGTTTGGTGGTGATAGCACTCGAAAAGGAGGCACGTCCAATCTATTGGGTATTTTTAAATTTTCCACTAATAAGATTGGGAAGATAGCAGCACACCTCGATTTATGGCTCCTCCAAAACTAGAAAGTGAATTTTAAAGGCCACTTTTATCTAGAATAGATAAATGTGTTTCTTAACTTTTACTCATTTTAGATATTATTTAATCTTTTTAGCAATAAAAAACTAAACTAAACAGATCAGTGACCCCCAAAGTTCGGTTCTTAAAGTAGTATTACTTTCATTTTATCATCTAAATCGAGCGATAAGATAATCTTCATAGCAAATTAAGGGAAAATTTCCACTTCAACGTGATGAGTAAACATAATTTAATTTCTACCCTTACTATAAACCAAAAAGCAGTTTGTTTTTATATGCTTAGACCCTTTTTACCCCATCATCTAAAAAAAAAATAAAAAATGCCTCTATAATAGATATGTATAGAATTCCCACAAAAAAAACCACCACCATTCAGTTTGCTATGGTAATTACATATATATTATACTCTCAATTTTCCAGGAGGAAGTGTACGTAATAGAGGACGAGTCAGCCAAACAGGATCTGGGCCAGGAGAAGCTATCCATTGCGGGCTCTAGCAAGTTGCTGGGTGCCAGGAAGCGACGAGGAGTGCGACACACCCTCGAGTGTCGCATATGTCATCGTGGCTTCTACAAACCATCGCTGCTGGAGGCCCACATGCAGCAGCATGAGGGTCTGAGACCGTATACCTGCGTCCATTGTGCGAAGAGCTATGCCCGGGCCAATCTGCTGGAGTCGCACCTGCGGCAGATGCATAACAATGCCGACGCTGCGCGGATCATCTATGCCTGCCCAAGCTGCAACAAGGTGTACACAGCGGACCGAAGTCTCAAATATCATATGAGAAGGGCGCACGAAAGGAATCAGGAGGCAGAGTGCCCGGATGCCCGGCACATTTGTGAGGAGTGCGGCAAGTGCTTTGCGCGAAAGGCACATCTAACGCGCCACAAGATGGTCCATGGTGGCGTTGAGGATCGGAGATACTGCTGCGAGTGCTGCGATCGAAGGTTCTACACCAAGGAGAACATGGTGGATCATCTGCAGCGCAAGCACGGCAACAAGAATCTGCTGCTCAGATGCAGAAAATGCGGACGCATATTCCGGAACAGCGTGCAGCTCAACGCGCACGGCAGGAAACACAAAGCGATGGATGTAGTTCAATAATTCGTTTTATTTGTGGTTTCAATAACATCAAGCTAACACAATTGTTACAATGATTCGAATTACTTGGAATTTTGTTACGCCAGTATTTGTGGGAGAATGCCGCATAATTGGAGATACTAAGACGAATGGTTGACGACGAATCGATGAGGCTGCCCTAAAATTAGCTAACATTCACATAATGGCCGGCGCAGCAGCATAGTCGATTAAAAATCATCAATACAAAAAAATGGCGATGGCGATGGCGCACTCGCAGTAGTTCTCAAAAAAGTAATCATGCGTATATAAAACAATTAACTAAAATTTATCCTTAAGCTTAAAGAACGGATGACAGTTTTAAAATTACATTACCAATACATTCATTTATCATTAATTTGTAGGGAGGAGGAAAGAGATGATAATAAAAACCAGATTATCCGTCAATCGATCGATAATTACATAAGAAACGCACGGGGTCTTCTGCCAAATGAACTATCAGCATTGAACATTGTTGAAATTGATCTGGTGATCCAGTTAACTGATGGTTCGGTGTTACGGTGGTGATTGATGATTGGTTGCTGGTTGGCAGTAGGTTCTTCGGATGAGTGGAGTTGCTTGCACTATATGTAAATAAATACGCCGCAATATGAGCATAGGATATAGGACAACGTATTGCCAAACTCTAGGTGTCCTTGTGTTTCTCGTAGAAGGCGTCTAGATATTTTTTGTACTCCTTTTGGTCGTTCCACATCATCGCGGCCTGCGCATTCAGTGGACTCTCGTTGTTCGGTTCGCCCAGCAGGGATTGTATGGACAGCAGAATGGTGCGCACATCGTACAGGGCCGACCATTTGTCCTTCAGTATGTCCAAACAGATGGCGCCCTGCAGATCAACATTGGGATGGAAGCAGGACGTCAGGAACTTCACCACGGGCGCTGCATACGGATACGAATTGGGAAAGTCCAGTGACAAACGATACGTTTGCCCCGAATACACCGTGTTCCGTGGACCCGCTATGGTGCCCACCCACTTGAAGATGTTCTCGCCGTCCGGAAACGCTGAGATGTCCCTCTCGTTGGCCATCATTAGGTTCATCAGTTCCTTGTGCAGTCTGTGGGCGAGTGGTGAGTGTGAGTGTGTGTGTGTGTGTGTATTGGCGGATTATCTATGCTGCACCATGTGCTACTTACCTTTTGCTCACGGCGTGATTGTCTTTCACGGGCATGGAGTCATCGCTGTGCTTGGTGCCACCGCCGCCTGCTCCACTTTGCTCTGGGCTGATATTCTGCGCCATGACTATATATCTATGTATGTGGGATGCTAGTGCTATCCGCTGTTTGGCTTTCAATAAGTGCGTGTAATGTAGCGCGCGTCGTGGCGGTCGGGTTTTCGATTCTCGATTGTGATTATATGTACTGTATAGTGGAAATTTTGTTTGATCGGTCGGAATACGCGTCTGTTGCTTTTTCAGATATTTTTTTTTCACTTTTGAGTGAAAACAAAATGGAAGGAGAACGAGAAGAAACTGTGTTTGGGCACAGGGTTGTATTTCATAATTTTTGGGGGGAGTCGATATGCTCGCTTGGCTTGGTCGAACGGTCACACTAGCCGAGAGATAACGGACAAATGTTTCAAAAAAAATTTAAGTTTATAAACGTATTAAACTTAATGTTATTATTAAGGCAGGTTACAAGTACATATAATTATTAAATTGAGTGAATAAACGTTTAAGTATGCCTAGCAGTTAATGAAAAAAAAGTATATCAATTGCTTACAAATACCAATAATATTTATTTATTATTTTAAGCTTAATATATTAAATCCCTTATATTTACACCTCTTTAGATATGTAAATCTTTTGATTTTATTTATTTAAAATTTTTTTTTTTTGTAATTATGATCGAGGGCTGCCATTTTGTGATGAATGCTTACCAACACTTTTAGGTACGCCGTTTTGTGTACGTAAGTTGCGTACCTAGACTTCCATCAAAATCAAAACATTGAGTAAATCGTAGAAAATGGATGAAAATAGCTTGATCTACGGGCTCGAACTGCAGGCGCGGGCTTTAACACCTCAGTACGGCGAGAGCAACGATGTGTGCTTCTTCATAGCCACCAACTCCTTGAAGCCCACCAACCAGGTGCACTTAATCCAGTACGAGGACGAGCAGGGATCCGTGCAATCAAAGGTAAACATCCGGGATGACCGAAGGATGAGCTAAATATACATCTTTGAACAGGTCTTTGAGCATGCCCTGGGTGAAGTGTGGAAACTGAATAGTTGTCCGCATAATCCTCGCCTGCTGGCCTCCGTCTACAATGTGCAAAAGGGAGCACAAGTGCTGTCCAAAGCGGCCATGTTTACGCTGCCCGAGGATCTCAATCCCGATCCGGAGCAGCTGAAGTCGGAATACCTGCCGTGGGAGCAGGTTGAGGTCCTGGATACTGAAGCACTGGGCGAACGTGTGAAGACCATCGAATTCCATCCCAACCAGGACACACTCGCCTGTGTGGTGGACAACAAGGTGGCTGTGATGCAGCGGGCCGAGTCCTCCACCCGCGTGGTGGCCGAGGTGCCGGCCAGTGGATCATCCAGTGGATCTGCAAAGCACACACAGCATTTTACCGGCGGCAAGTGGTCGCATCATCATCAGGGCCACCAGTTTCTCACACTCCAGGATGGCAATCTGAGTGCCTACGATGTGCGGGATACACAGCATTGCGCATGGAGCATCAACGATGCGCACGGACAAATGGTCCGTGACCTGGACTGCAATCCCAACAAGCAGTGTCATTTGGTGACCGGCGGTGACGATGGATACTTGAGGATCTGGGACTGCCGCATGCCCAAGGCTCCCGTTTTTGAGCGCTCCGATCATTCGCATTGGGTTTGGTGCGTGCGTTTCAACACATTCCATGACCAACTGCTCCTCTCCAGCTCCAGTGACTGCAAGGTGCTGCTCACGTGCGCGGGATCTGTGAGTTCGGAGACGCAGGTTCAGGCTGGACTAGATGAGTCCAACTTCAGTGGTGCCGATGCCGAGGAGAGGCACAAACTCTTGCCAGATGGTCTGCTGCAGACCTTCGATCAGCACGAGGACTCCGTTTACTGCGCGGAGTGGAGCAATGTGGATCCGTGGATCTTTGCGTCGCTCAGCTACGATGGCCGCGTCATAATCTCAAAGGTGCCCAAGCAGTACAAGTACCAGATTATATTTTAAGCCATTAGTTTCTTAAATTATTACGAATATTTCATTTAAATCTAACTAAACGGATTGTGTCCTTGTATGTATCAGATTATACAAATATTAAACCAATAAGTTATTATATGAAGATAAATATATCGAAGGACTAAAGCTAATTAGGCTCAACCTGTATCCTCGGATGTGCAGTCGGAGGAATCATTGGGATTGGCAGTTTCCACGGAACAAACTCGCTTGATCAGCTCGTTTTCGATCTCCACAGTGCCATTGTCCACTGCCTCCTCCATCTGCACGTACTCTATGGTGGCGGCACTCTTTTTGGAGGATAATAGAGGTTTGGCGACAGCAGGAGCAGGTGTTTCTGCAGTCTTTTTCGCCTGTGCTTCCGTATCATCCTCGGCTTCCTCCGCCAAACTGCTACGTTGCGGTTGAACTTCGGCGTAAATGGCGGGGAACTGCGACTGTAGCTTCTGCTTGATGACCCGTATCTTACGGAATATGTAATCCAGATCCTTCTTCATTTCGCTCAGGCATTTCACGTGTCTTTTGAAATCCTCGCTGGCACTTTTCAGACGACTCTGCGATAAGGCATTGCAGTTGAGCAGCATCTCGTTGGTTTTCTCGAAGCGTTGCAGCCTGTGGGATGTATTTTGGATGTTTATTATAGTCTCCGGTTAAATTAGATGGCTTACATCTGCTTTTGAGCCCGTATCATGGTCTCCACATCGCCCTGATTCACCATTCCTGCGAGACTTTGAATGAAGGCCTCGGCGGCGGAGTTGCCGAAGCCAGTGAAGGATTCCAGGTCAGGAGTGGCATCCTCGGACTGCTGCACATCCGCAAGGCCCAAGTGACTCATTGTAGCCTAGAATATATTTGTTTATATTAAGGGCAAAAACAATAATTGATTTGTTTACTTGCTTTTCAAGGTCTGTTTCTTTGAGACAACTTGAACTCTGCTTTGGGTGCGTTTGCTGGCAGTTTTCGTTTTCCTTTATTTGTATTTATGTTTTCAAATAGATCTCATGTTTGTAGCTATTTTAAAAGTTCTTTTGTTTAGATTTCTTTAAAAAAAATAAAAGATATTTTCGTAACAGCTGTTTAAGTACTAGTTATAAACCAGTGCTGCAAACTGCCAAAATGCAAAAGCACTGCCTTAAATGAATTTAAACATTTAACATTTAACTTTATGAAATAAAATGGATTTTCTTTTATTATTGAACATTTGTTTTTATTTCGGATATATTTAATTTTCATCATTTAAACACTTAAAAATATTTAAATAATAAAGCTTAGCAGAATGGCATTTGGGTATCTTCATTGAAATCCGTTTTGGTCACACTACGCTCACCGGCTTTTATATCAAGAGATTAAATTTTCTAATTTATTCTTGATTTAAACGTGCAAAATGAAGCTCGCTCCGACTGTTAAGCTAAACAATGGCTACGAGATGCCAATTCTGGGCCTCGGAACCTACAACGTAAGTTTATCCTTATCATCGGCGATGCTTATCAATCAGCAGGCAGAAATGGTTCATGGAACATTCTACCTTTCGATTCCAATAAAGCGCAATTGTGAAATTGAAAGTTAATTATGTTATCTGTAGCTAAAGAAATCTCGATGTGAGGCTGCCGTGTGCCACGCCCTCGAAATGGGCTATCGGCACATAGACACCGCATATCTGTACAGGAATGAAGGCATTATAGGCAAGGTTTTAGCTAAACTTATTGGCGACCAGAAACTAAAACGCGAACAGGTGTTTCTGGTCACAAAGGTAGGATATAGTATAGATGGTGTATATATAGTTACCAGCCCATGTATACAGATCGATCAATATCCAATTAGCTGTGGGACATTTACCACGAACCCAAGATGGTGAAACACGCCTGTGATATGCAATTAAAGCTACTGGGCGTGGACTATATAGATCTATATCTGATGCATTCGCCGGTGGGCGTGGACTACATCTCTGATGAAGATCTGATGCCCCACGAGAATGAACAGCTGAGAACCAAGTGAGTTTGGGATACAACTATATGTTAGCTTCGAGAAGCTTAAAGAAACTGATCTTTGGAACTCATAGCGATGTGGACTATGTGGACACCTACAGAAGTATGGAGCAACTGGTACATTTGGGGTTGGTGCGCAGCTTGGGATTGTCCAACTTCAATGCCAATCAGCTGAAGAGATTACTGGAAAACTGCCAAATTAAGCCTGCAAGCCTTCAAATCGAGTGTCATCCGGAATTGGTGCAAATCCCATTAATTGAGCTCTGTAAATTCCACAATATCACAGTGGTTGCCTATTCGCCACTGGGGCGTCCCAAAGCCTGCAATCCGCTGCCGGATTACTACACGGATTCCAAGTTACTGGCATTGGCAGCGAAATACGGCAAGACACCAGCTCAAATCATCCTAAGATACTTGGTATAAACGACCTTAGAATTGTAAAGTGTTGAAGATATTTATTGGCTAAAAATCGACAGATTGATATTGGCACGGTACCCATTCCAAAAGCTGCCCAGCAAGCCCATCTCGTCGAGAATCTGGATATATTTGATTTTCACCTGACGCCGGAGGAGTTGCTCCAATTGAAGACCTTTAATACAGGGCAGAGAATCTGGAAATTTGAAAAAGCGAAGAATCATCAGTACTATCCTTACTAACAGAAGATATTTAGTGTTTGAAAAGTGTAACTACATGTATAAGATAGAATTTCGTTAGATAGTTTAGGTTTTACGTTTTTGCGTTATTTTTTTAGTAAAATATTACAATGGTTTAAAATGTCATCAAATCAAACGTTATCATATATAAATATACTATATTTTGTGCTAGAAATGATCTTATGAAAGGCAAATTAGCATTTTAAGTGCTCACCTGGGACAATAATTTTTTGCATCTCCTCCAAATCTCTCTATCAAAGTTTCTCGAATCTTTCGTGTGCCTTGCGACGTTGATCAATCGTATAATTTCGGATGTTGTTTTGATTTGTCATTTCGCGGCTCTCCGAAATGCTCACAGTTTCCTCGCCGAAATGAACGTGTTGCTGTGGTCGAAAATAACAATATACTGATCTCAAGAGTCGCATTATAAAGCACATATCTGATTCTGTCGGAAAGGAGAAAGGTTAATGGTGAATTTAATACTCCATTTGCAGTCGAAGGACAACGAAGGCGAGGCCGCTGTAAAGCATGCGATTGATGTGGGCTATCGTCACATAGATACTGCCTATTTCTACCAAAACGAGGCCGAAGTGGGCAAGGCGATTCGGGACAAGATCGCAGAGGGAGTGGTCAAGCGAGAGGATATTTTCCTGGTCACTAAGGTAAATGCAATGAATATATTCTAGATCTATTAATAAGATTATAATTTTGCGCAGCTTTGGAACATTTTTCATAATCCTGAGCGCGTTGAGGGCATTTGCCGCAAGCAGCTGAGCAATTTTGGCTTGGACTACATCGATCTGTATCTGATGCACATGCCAGTGGGCTACAAATATGTTGATGACAACACCCTGCTGCCCAAGAATGAGGACGATGTGCTCCAACTAAGCGATGTGGACTATCTGGATACGTACAAGGCCATGGAAAAGCTGGTGAAACTGGGCCTGGTGCGCAGCATCGGAGTATCCAACTTCAACAGCGAGCAGCTGGCACGAGTTTTGGACAACTGTAAGATCAAACCCGTCACTAACCAGGTGGAGTGCTCGCCTGCGCTCAACCAGAAGGCTTTGACAGCCTTCTGCAAGAAGAACGACGTCACCCTGACGGGCTACACGCCTTTGGGCAAGCCCAAGCCGGATATCCAGAAGCCGGACTTTATCTATTCGCCGGAGGTGGCTGTTATTGCCAAAAAATATGGCAAGACTGGACCGCAGATTGCGCTGCGTTATCTGGTAACTGAGGCATCAATCTGACCTCAGCGATAGCATCTAATTAACCTATTTTTTCGCAGGTTTCTCTGGGTGTCATTCCCATTCCGAAGTCATCGAATACTAACCGAATTTCTGAGAACTTCGATATCTTCGATTTTGAGCTGACAGCCGAGGAAATGGCCGTTCTCGATGGTTATCACACTGGCGAACGGGTGGTGCCATTAAATTTGATCAAGGGCCTCAACCACAAGTACTACCCCTTTTCAATTGAGTTTTAAACGAGAAGAGCGCCTTGTTGCTGTATTACGAATATAATTTAATAAATTTGTTACACATCAATCTCTATGACAACAAATTGAATGCACGAATGTATTTGCATACTTATTCGAAGCTTATCCACAACAAAGGTCATTGTGCCTTGATGCTCCATTAAATCCGACCAGTTGCTAACGATCCGATCCGCACACCACCGTGGAACTTATTCCCAGAAATGGGGAGCAAATGGAAGCATCGATCTTTGGCACGGCACGTTTGACATCCCAGCTGAAAGGTGAAAATGTTTGAATAAGACCGAAATATTAAGTATTAAGCTTTTACTACCAATGGTACTGCGAAGTGCTCAAACTTGGAGATCAGCAATAGAGATTCAAACTTAAGTTACATCTGGAAAAAACTGTATACCTGCATTATTTCAATCATTTCAATAGTTGTTCAGCTTAGACATTGATTAATGATTACATATATTGTATATATATTTGGCAACTCAAACTAGTGCTATTTTTAGAAGGTGTTTCAAGCTTTTCTACAGTAACTTTAAATATAGAAAAAAGTTTAGTGAGTAAATGAGATGTAAAAAAGTATATGGATTGATGTGTGATTTAAAAAACGTTCTTTTAGAAGAACTTTTGCTGATCTGCCAGCTGTTAGCTTAAACTAGTTATAATCCTTTCATTACGACAACATTTTTAAGGACGAATTTTGTGTTTGCCAACATTCTCTTATCAATGGATCTTCTATTCTGATGTATGGCCAAAAAATATCATGAGGAAGCTATTAGTTGCGCCAACCGCAGAAATGAAGCATGAAAGTATTATGGCTATTAGTTGATGTACCTATTACGCCCGAATGGCTAATTATCTTTGGATTGCTGAGTACATTTTGGGTTAATCGCCGCCGTAGACCTTTGTAAATAGCACCTCGGCCTGGCGGGTGACGTCAGAGCCAACTAAGATGAGCACGGGCTGAATGAAATTGGGGTCGTCTAGCCTTTGAGCTGCCCCAAAATTGCGTACGGAGGAGTGAATTGAATCCACGGGATTTGGCTACGTGCTGCTCCACGAGTCAATTAGAGGAGAATCTGTGCATGCGCCACCTTGACCCAGGCCAAGAATAACATAACCAACCAAAACCACTTTCCATGCTGGAGATGGGTATCTCCTAGCTGGGATCGGATGCTCACTTAGTGCTGCACTGAGGCGCTGAGCCTCTCCACTCCAACCAAAATTCCACTCAAATGGTTGAGTGAGTGAAATGCGGCCGAGAGCGCGAGGTTTAAATAAATTTTCAGTCAAAAAATTGGCAGTTTCGCTCCAAGCGTGCCCACGTTCACATCGTCGCCAGTTCAGTTGCGGAACTCACACACGGATATATATATACATATATTCCGGCGATCAATTAGAGCCCCGGAATTCAGCCACATCCCTCCCCTGCGACGCGTCCAAATATTGTTATATAAGTTTAACAACTTGTGAAATCCACGCAGTGCCAGTGCGTAAGACCAAAAGTGAGTTAAGCTGAGAATTACAACCCCCCCTTATACCATCTCTTTGGTTGCGAAACCAAAAAGGATCGAATCCGTGCATTATGTAAAGGCCCGAGAAAAGCGAGGTGGCGGGGAAAAACTTTCGCTTTCACCCAAGTACAGCTGGCTGCAGCTGCTGCGCATGCGCAGATACATTCGCAGATTGCCACTGTTTGCCGGGGATAAACCAGCCACACTATAGAGTTAACTGAATCAGGTTCCCAAACAAAGATACATTTGTACTTTTTGAGCAAGAAAAGATAGATTCTTTAAGTGATAGTATGCCATGTTAACCTAGGTTTATATTTGGTAAATATGCAAAATTAGATTGGGTCACAGATGTTTTCGTATCTTATAGATAGATTCGATTAATAGGTATAATTAAGAACAGCTATTTTCTTAGCAAGAGATTAAAATGTTATTTAAGTTAGTTAAATTCAAACTATTTTTAATGTATAAAGTTAAAGATATTTTTGAAATATTTTGCTAGCTCCATTTCTAAGCCCCGTGAATTTCTCCCAGTGTAGCACTTGCACACCTTAGTTGATTGCTCTAAACTAGGTGCGTGGGTGTAGCCAAACGAAAATCGTATAGTTTTTAGTTTAGAGCCTTTTAATTGTGCTTTATTGACCCACTGCAAGTGCTTCGCTCAAGTCAATTATTTAACGGCCAATAGTTAGCAGCTCTTCGAGAGTTTTGTAATTCTGTTTGCTGGCTAATTGCCCACCACAAGACGGGCCCGGGCGCACAAGGTCTTCTCGGCCGACAGCCCATGTTGGCCAATACCGTAAAAGCCAAGTTGGTCGGCTATGTTGTTTGGTTGGAAAACGTACTCAATGCAATGCAATTTGTGCGGTTCGCATATAAATATTCATGGCAAGTGGCTATTGTGCAATTGCCAGGGACAAAGCCATCGACGTGACGGTTTCCTTTGACCAACAGCCACGACCTCGTCGGTAATTCTGGGTGCCATATGTCTAGTGGATGGCCAGTTTTCCAGTTTATGAGTTTTTAGTCAGTTACAAGTGCAGCGGAATGGAGTTTTAAAGGCGCTGCCTTGACCAACGCAACGGAATGGGCCACAAAAGCCTTGGGTGGCGAACGTGGTTAGCCTGGCTAATGAATTCCGCCCTGTAATCAGTGCCATTAGATTCTGACACACATGAATATAAAGCGCTACTCATCCGGGGAACATTAGCGAACTATTGTCGTAATTGTGGCAAAATGCAATCTGCATGATAATCCGGAAAGGCAGATGCAAATCGCCGCCAAATCGTAAACTCAACTGTTTGCCCATTCGAAATTCGAAATTGAGTCAAAGCAAACCAATATTGCCAATGTGCACGGTCATGGGGTGGGATTGGGCAAGTGCACGGCGAGAAATTAGGGGGTAACTTGCGCGAAAAAGCCTTGCTCTTGAATCTGAACTAATCATATTCGTGGATAATGAGGAATGAATGAAAAATACAAGTCATTCGATGATTAATTGTTAGCTGTTGTGCCAAACAAAATGTATTCAAAAGTGGGATTTACCTAAGATTATAAGGTATTATTGATAATAAGATCATAAGTTAGTAGATATTATGAACTTTTGATTATTAGGGTTCCGTAACATTTTATAGATCTTAACTAGATCATCATGTAAGGATAGTACCGCTTTCCTATCGATGATATTCTGAGTTATTTGAGTGAATGCAGCTTTCAATTGCTGAAGATCCCAATGGACCGGATGTCAGTCATTTCTCGCCGTGTAATGGGAGTGGATCGGTTCGAGTGGTGGGATGGGAAAACCTGTTTTGAGCATTTCTCGCCGGCTGCACTCTTTACTCTTACCAAAAGTTGGCGACATGGTAAGACGGTTGGTACTTCGGTTTGCCAGCTTTTATGCTGCGGTATGATATGATGTAACACCAACGGGCTAATTGGCGGAGCGGAAAACGGACGCAACAGAAACGATAACGAAATTACAAATCGCATGTTTCACTGCTCCCCAAGTGGATGAGTGGACAAGTGGACGGCGGACATCTTCAGCACGTCATGGCTTCGCATGGCCCATAAATGATCGAGTTACCAAAGCCCGAAACTTTCATACCATATAAACAATACCCATACCCATTCCCATATTGAACGTATTCAAAGCAGGGCAATTCCATACGTTCAATTTATTTTACATCAGCGATGGACATCGCAGCGGATCGATTGCGTTGGAAACTGTGTGAAGGCCATGAAAGTGAACAAACTGGTCATAAACAGTTTGTTGACCAAAAAATAGTTGGACCATCCAATCCGGCCAGCCAGCTGTCATCCGATCCGCAATTACTGGGCGGTTGCTCCGCAGCCTTGCGCATCTTTCTCTCGACCTTCGTCTGGGATTTTTAACGACTAGAAATTTAAATGGGCTACGAAATGAGCCACCAAACACATTCGATTCGTATGCAAAACAGTCACTCACTCAGTCAGTTAGCCGGCGGATTTTGGGTCACGGTCAATGGAACTGTGTAAGAAAAAAATACGCGGAAATGCCAGCATCTCTGGCCGGGATTGGGATTAGCCAATCGATCGCGGCAATCGGCTGTGGGCAGCTGCTTCCAACTAGCGAAGTAGCCCACGCAAGGCATTGCACCCTGGTCGCCATCGCTATATCCAGTTCCCCAGTCCATTCGCCTGACATTGTGCAGCCAAGAGTCAAGTGGGATTAATTGGTATGCATAGATATACATATGTATGTTTGTATGCTCGAGTGACATGGCGGAGGTGGTGGTCCAGTAAACTGCGCTGACCCTTGAGAGTTCGATGAATTTTAACATTTCGGATTGCACAATCGCCAACGACCAAGGGCAACCGGCCAATTAGTGGCGGTGGTGTCAGCCGTGAAGAAATCTGGCTAACTGGCTAGCTGGCTAACTGGCAGCGCTCACTTAGCCACTTGGCCATTTTAGCCCATTATTTCGCTCACGGACAGCCAAAAAATGCAGTTCGATTAATTGATATATCGCATCTATAAATTACTTAAATGCATTTAAGCGATCACAATTTAAGATAACTATGACTTCGTTTTAAATTAAATTTCATTTACATGCATTTTCGTTCACTGAGTTAAATCGGTAATTAAAATCAGGGAAATAACTTAATTTTACTTTGTAATGTTTAGCTGAGTTATACTTACTTATAATAATTGTAATTATCTATAATAAATAACAGGGAAGTAAGTCTTAGTTAACAAAGTTTCGTTTTGTAAATTATTTTAAAAAGGCAATTATTGCAAATAGTTAGCTTAATAGTTTAGTTCAAAATATAGAATTGGATATTATAAATAAATATATATTTGGGATATTTTCTTTCAGTAACAATCTTAAATTAGATATATATTCTAATAAATTGTTGTAAAATAATTTAAACTTAAAGTTCATCTATTTAATAACAACATTTGAAATAACATGAATATCTTTGTTTTTAAACACGTATCTCAAATGGAATACCCATTTTATTTGGAGCAGTGTAATCAAAGGGAAATTCAGCAGGTAGATCGTAAACTTTTAGGGAAATCGAGTAAAAATTTGGCAGCTGTGGCCTAAACTGAAAAGTGAAAGTGTTAATTGGACTTGGCTTACTTAAACCACCGAAATCCGTGACTTTATGCGTTCTGCTCACTTGATTTCTTGATTTTGAGCACATAAATTGTGTAATATAGTATTGAATGTATGTATATGAAGTGTATGTCTACACTTGCTACTTGTGCAATAGAATTTTGCAACTAAGACATTATATATGTTTTGTCCCGATTTCAGTGCTTGAGACCGAGGTGCTGCAACAACCGAAGCTGAGTGGACCGGCTGCCAGTAGCGGCAGCGACTATGACTATCCGTATGTCTGCGGACTGAGTCCAGCAATGAAGCTTGTGGCCAAGGAGGAGCTGCACGAGGACGAAAACATACGGCGCCAGGCGCTGGCCCAGTTCCGCGAGTGGATCGAGAAGCATCCGCATATCCGCAAGTGCCGCACCGACACCGTCTTCCTGCTGCGCTTTCTGCGCACCAAAAAGTTCTCCGTACCATCCGCCTGCGAAATGCTCGAGCGCTACCTGACCATCCGGCAGCTGTTCCCGCAGTGGTTCAAACAGCTGGACATCAACGATCCGGCCATCAATGAGATCTTCGAGAATGGTTATCTGGTGCCGCTGCCGCAGCGCGACTCCACCGGACGCCAGGTCATCTTCTCCGTGGCCGCCAAGTTCGATCCGTACAAGGTCAGGATCTCTATTTGTTTTTCACTTCTGTAGAGACTTTTAATAGCTATCCCATGTCCATTCCAGTTCACTTCGGTGCAAATGGCGCGAGTGCACAGTCTGATTTGCGAGGCACTGCTGGATGATGAGGACTCCCAGGTGGCTGGCTATGTGTACATCAACGACGAGAGTGGCATGAACATGGGCTTCGTTAGCCTCTGGTCTCTGACCGACCTGCGCAGCATTGTCAAGTGCATCCAGAACTCGACGCCCATGCGGCACAAGGAGACGCACTTCGTCAACATTCCGCACTACGCCAATCGCATCATCGAGCTGGGCGTGTCCATGCTGAGCGATAAGCTCAAGAAGCGAATCATTGTGAGTTCATTTCGATTGTCATCCATTTGCATGTGCTGACTGTATGGCTTTATTTCCCTTCAGGTGCACAAGAATGTTGACATTTTGAAGACGAAGATCGATCCCGCCATCCTGCCCAAGGAATATGGTGGCACCGTGCCCATTGCCGATATGATCGCCCAGTTCAAACAGAAGTTGCAGCAACGCCGAGCGGCAATCCTTGCACTCGACGACATGCAGATCGAGGTCACCAAGGATGCGGCCAATTTCGCTGGGAATGATATCGGCGACATCGATGCCGGTGTCGTTGGCAGTTTTAGGAAACTGGAGGTGGACTAGAGACCGCCGTGGTGCAATACCCAATTCCGTAGGCTAAGCTAGGATAGGTCTGGATACCATTGAGACAATCGACAAGACGCGCGGGCATGCACACTTCGTACCTATTTAAAAGCATCACCACTAAGTTGTATAACTACGGTCTCGCGGGAACTGTGACTCCCTCCAGTGGGTCGTGGTCCTCCAATCCTCAGAACCACATAGTTGCTGGGCCTGTGGCTGAGTTTCCACAGTTGTATATTCCATCCATGCGTTACGTTATCTTAAATGAATGTCTATTTAAATATATGTATATACTTATTCTTGTGAATTTGAATTCCTGTCTTTACTTTACTGTTTATTGTGATCTTTTCAAGTTGCAAGTTAAGTAAATCTAATAGTATATTTTAAAATGTCCACCAAGAGTGAGCACATATGTATATCCTGTAAGGATATGCTCCATTTATCGCATAATTGCAACCAAATCCCAAGAAAATAACCCAACCAGTGTTTTAAATAGTACGCCCAACAAATCTATGGCTATGGTTCAAAATCTGTACCTAGGCGGTACCTGTGAAGTACCTAGGCTGTACCTAAGATTTACTAAGCCAGTACGTAGATTAATGTTCCTATGGCGCAACTATGAACTACTTATTCCGTAGGTAGGACGCTACTGGGCAGTACACTTCCATTAACTTCAAAGATACATACTTGGAAAAAAATCCTATAGTTTGTGATTAGGTTGTGGAATATGTTTGGTTGTTGTGTTTTTTGAAATAATCGTTAGGGCATAGGTTGGTGCATTGGCTAAGTTATATGGTGTAACACCTTTATACAATGGAACGGTTTATTTATTTAACTAATTTCTGCCTTTTAGATGACCTGTTATTATTATAATTATCAACTGAATGTGCAAGAATGTATCTACCGTAGAAACTGTAAGAATGGGAGGTTGGTTCATAACGAGAATCTTGAAATTACAGTGCAGTCGCTAAGTGGTTAATTCTGCGGTGAGCTTAGCGAACGAAAAAAGTCGTTCCGCCGAACTTCGTTTTCCCAAGAGGTTTGTAATAGGTTGTCTATGGCTGCTGTTATTTTCTTTAGCGGTAACTATGACACAAATGGCGTTGAGAGAATCTGAGTGCATTCTACAAGCACAATAAGAGAACAAAAGTTCTTTGGCTTTAGTTGTGAGCGTTTGTTTGTGCCCGACACTCGTGCTCACAAGTGGAGTCAATGAAATAAAATTCACTAATGAAATAAATAATTACACATGTAGTTTTAAGTAAAAGCAAGCAGTATATACTTCTACGCAGCTAGCTACAATGTCTTAAGATATTAATATCCGCTAGCTTTTGTCACGTATACTCTGAGATGCTAGAGTTTTACCCGCTGCTGTACGTGTGAGCGCGCGAATGTGTGTCGGCATTATGATTGTACGCTTATTATTATGGCCGCATACGAAGTAATTTCCAAGTTAACTTTTCAGTTGAGCGCTGGAACAGCTGAAGAACGCGAGCGTCCAGATCGGATCGCCATCCGAATCCGATTCAAACTGAGACACAGCTACAGATACTCGTTCTCATTCTCGATTTAAGTCGCTAATTGTCGCGTCAAGTGCTCCGCTTTGTGTGCTGACCCCAAACACTTGTTGACATCTCAACAATCGCGAGTTGGGCAATTCAGTGCTATCCGTTGGTTTTTGTGATTTAGTTCGGATTTTATGATCTAAAGTGATCTGTGCAATAGATTCGTGAATTGCATCTTGGGGCAGTAACTACATTAAGATACTTTTTCACACATCCATAAGATTGCCCCGCGCGCATATCTAATTCCAACGGTCACGATTACCTATTGGGATTGGGAGTGGTGGAGAGTGAGCTTTGCGGTGCAAAAGTTTCCAATCAACAGCTGTTTCTCGAGCTTTGGGGTTTATTTTCCCTTCTCCAAGCTGAGAGCACTGCACTTTGCAGAGAGAGAGAGAGAGAGAGCGCGAGAGAGCGTGGGGCAGGTTTTATCAGTTTGAAGTACGATTCATAGAGATAAGAAAAAGTAGGCGGCGGGTGTTAAGTCACTTACACAATTTATCGCTTCTTCGCCTTTGCGCAATCGAATGGAAAAGCGGATTGCATTCCATTCTCATACCCGGTTGAAGTAGCAGCCGGATCACCCGGACATTATGAACAAACTACGGGCACTGCTACCCGGCCAACACTCCGGCTCCAATGGAGCATCGCGGCACTCCGTAACTCTGGAGCCGGAGATCGGATTCCAGATCACCATTGACAATCCGAAAAACACCGATCAGAGCAAGGGTTCCACGGCGGTGCCCGAACTGAATGTCCACCTCATCGCCGCGCGACATTTGCCCTCTCTTTTCGGCTTCAAGATCGTCCAGGGGTATCTGATAAAGGTAAATTGGTGCTAATCACTATATGCTAGTCACTATATGAGACATGCCATGGAGCTGGTCTGAGATAAAGGCACACTCAATTTGACAGAAAAGGAGAATTGCTTTGATTCTCCACCAAGTTGATAAGAAATAGTGTCAATATATACAGACTTTTAAGCAGTTTTCGATTATTGTATCCTTGTATTACGATGACACATTTTATCGAAAGTTATAAATACTTAAACTGTGAGATAAAAGCACGTTATTTGACAGGAAACAAATATGTACTTGTTTTTACCAAGGATGTGAAATCAACAGAGTATACAGTTCAGTCTTTGCTTTTTTGGTAGCGGATGACTAATTGACCTAAATCTCAACAATGTTCTTATCGTAATAATAATACAATTAAAAAATGATTATATTAAACGTAAACTTTGTGGTCAGCACTTGAATAAATAAGTTCTGTTATAATTTCACGATTCAAGATTGTTGCCAAATAAACAATCAATCCAGATCAAATGAATTATTATTTTCTTATCTCACTTCAAAGACGCTCAGCACATCCCATTATTTATTTATTTTTATGTCTAAATATTTCAAATTTCTCAACTTCTTGATCACAGGTGAAGCTATTTCCCGGATCGAAAAGATTGGACAGCAGCATTCAGACGAATACATGGCCAAAGTTCAATGAAAATTTCAAGTTTCCACTGGTGCCGGACATCAAGTAAGTGTGATATAAAAATAATTAGCAAAATTATTATAAATATTGTATAGATCCTCCATGAAACATGTGGCTCGACGTCCCGCAAATGGACAGGTGAACAGTTCGGATCAGGAGCCGGAGCAACTCTTTTCCGGCCAATTTGTGGTCTTTACGGTTTACGCACTGCTGGAACTTCCGGCAACGGTAAGTTGGCCATTAAAAGCTCACTAACTTGGATTAAATACGCTTCTTACCAGAACTTCAATCGCTTTAACAAGACATACCGCTCGCTGAAAGATAGAAGCACCAGCTTTGTGCAGCGTTTCGTGGATCCCACTGCCCCAAGTGAGGCAAAGACTGAGGCCGGTGGAAAGCCAAGTGACCAGGGAAAGGGCAAGAAGAAGTCGTCGGAGAGCTCCGCTCGGGATGCCATGCCACCGCTGACCATCAGTGAATCGCGCAGGAATATAGGTAATGTAACCAAAATCTATAAAAGTATCTTAAGTTGTGCAAACTAAGCACCAATTCTACTGCATACTTTTGGACAAATTTCAAATTTCTCAATAATTTTATTGGTTTAAGGTTTTGTGAAAATTGGGGTTATATTTTCCTTATTATATCTATATATGTATGTGTATGTACATATATTCTACGAATATTCAGTGAATGCAAAATATTATACCCGTTACTCATAGAGGGTATACTAGATTCGATGAAAGGTATGTAACATGGTTAAAGAACGTTGAAGCAACCGTTTCAAATCCTTAATCAGGATCACTAATCAATCTGGTCATATTTGTCCACATCCGTCTGTCCGTCCGTTTGTCCGTCCGTTTGTCCGTCCGCTTGTCCGTCCGTTTGTCCGTATGAATAGCATACTTTCTTTGATGGGAACCAAATATCTTAAGCTATTTAGGTAATAATATATCTTTAGGCTACATATACAAACCTATTTATATAAAAAATAGGATAGTCATTAATCTATAAATTTTGGCCTATATTTTTGTCATATATCTATAACTTTCGGTTTGATCTGCATCTTTTTCCGCTTCAGGTTCCGTCACCTGTTACCTGGAATCGAAGCTCTTCCAGCGCAACAGCCGCACGGGGTGCTATTCTACGGAAGAGCTGTGGTTGCCTATCAAAGATATCACCACGACGGTGGCCAAGTCGTCACCCAGCAACAACAATGTGAGTAGGAAAACATGTGTGGAGAGGTACCTGACCCAGAGCATTGCTAAACAAGTTCACCCGAAATTGGTGTTACAAAACAAAAAGCGACATGCGGACAACGGGTGTTTTTTTTTTAATGTAATGGAGATGTGTGCGCCTTAATTGTGCAAAGTGAAAGCTTCCCGGTTGGTCGGGAAAACCACAACAACACAGCCACTATAAAATTTAAATGAAAGCACATTTTTTAATTGCAACAGAAAGAAAAAAAAAAAAAACTATTAAACACTAATGTGCAGGCTGAGTCAATATTTTGCCGGAAAAAATGA
Source organism: Drosophila sechellia (assembly GCF_004382195.2). Classification (NCBI taxonomy): domain Eukaryota; kingdom Metazoa; phylum Arthropoda; class Insecta; order Diptera; family Drosophilidae; genus Drosophila; species Drosophila sechellia. The sequence continues at coordinate 12,188,543 of NC_045951.1, read as the reverse complement.
ATTAAAAAGTCAACCCCTTGCGTTTTTTCCCCTCACCTAATGTGGCGATATATCTGAAGAACCTATATGTTTGAACCAATTTCCTGTGTGGGTCAATTCGAGTTTTATCTTATCATGGCAATGCGATTTCAATTTGTTGACAAACCCTATAAATGCAGAGCTCTTTACGCCCAGTTGGTTGGCATATCGTCAGGAGTTTGCTTACGAAATCCAATTATTGATTAAGTATCTTGTCATAAATGCATCAATTATGAGATAAAGGAACAGTGCAGTTTATTCTAAGATATTTTCTCGAGGCATATTTAGTAAATTAGTTTTACTTTTATTTTTAGTTGGTTAACTCCACCAAGGGTGTGGTCGAGCTGGCTCTCGAGGTTCGTGATCTCCTGGAATGCGAGGCACCTGTGGATACTTCACTGCCCCCTGCCGCGCCCACGAACACGCCCACTACAACCAATCCGCCCACTCCACCTGCCACCAATGCCACCAACAATTGGCAACGGATGACCGCCGAAGTGAAGCGGAAGATGGGCATCAGCAATGCTGGCAGCAGCGACTCCGGCAGATACATGCTCCGGGTGACCACGACACGGATGCGCTGCTCCAATAAGGTTAAGGATGAGCTGGAGGCCACGGCGAGCTCCGGTGTGTATGTGAAGACCACGGCATTCGAGCACGGCATCTATATAGATGCCTGGAAGTCCCCCATCTTCTTTCCCTCGCTGTCCACCAAGTGGGACGATGGATCCGGCGAGGGTACGATAGATATTCCTCTCCAGAGACTCGATCAGTTGGAGGCCATCGTGCTGCGCATCACATTGGCCACCAAGAAGATGGGCAAGAAACTGGTGCTCGGCACCGTCATAGTCGGCGGAGATCAGGCGGGAGATACGGGCTCCGACCAGATGCGACTCATCCGGGAATCCCCGCCAGGTCAGCGGGTGGCCGCCTGGCATTGTTACCACTAAGCCGTACTCAAAGCTACAAAGCTACTCCAAACTGAATGTACATAGAAAAAAATCCTAAGTATATATTTCTGCTGTATGCATTTACTTTGCGATCGTTAAAAATATTAAATTTAATTGCGAATTGTAAAGTGCTTCTTTGGGAAAGTTTGGCTCATTTGAACGTCCATGGAGTGTAACATTCGGTTTACTGCCATTGGAAGTAGCTGTGCAGTGAAAAAAATTGTTCCTTATTTGGTATTTTTAAAAAATTAACAGCGAAAAGAACATATTTTTAAGGGATTAGTTTTTAAAACTTTAATAATTGTGCATCGAAAATATTTCAAAAAAGTTTCAAATAACCACCCTCTCAATTAGTTTGATTTTTTTTCATTTTATTTAAAATTTTACCCTTGCAATTTCAAAAGGGTATCAGTTAGTCGATCTCTAGTTTCGATGATTATGCGTTTATGAGATCCTCTGCATAAACAAAAGAAACGTTGGTATCGAACTGTGGCCTTTTGTCGAATTTCCATATTAAAGATAGCAGATAGTCTCCAGACGGAAATGGCAGCTTCAATTTCTCGGGCCTGAGATAGAAATCCTTTACGACTTGCAGGCCCTATGGTAATGCAATGTAGTGATACTAATTAAAAGTTAAGTGATTAACTTAAAATACTTACAACGTATGGGCACGAGTGGTTTACGTTGGAGAAATCTTTGAAGAGATCGAATATAATGCGCACAAACGGATGGAAGTTCGACCGCACAAAGCGACACGCATCGAGTTGTACATCTAGTAACCAAGGCTTATATCCGCTGGCCTTTTTAAACATCTTGACGTGAACTATTATGTTCTTGGCCGGATGTAGAACCGTTCCATTAACGTTGAGTAAGACCTTCTCACGACTGACCGCCTTCAGACGACAATTATGGAACACAAACCAGGATTCATTGCGACTTATACAGGCGAAGTTCGTAAACTTGAAGACGACGGCATCCTGTGAAGGTTATATTATGTTAGTTAACTTAGCATTTTTAAAACTCTTTTTTTTACATTTAAATCAACGGCGAGAACGACAACTGCGACGCAGAGAATACTTCTAACAAGCTTTGACAACATGGTACTAAAAACCCATTTTTATTTATGTTAATTGTATTTGATGACATTATCAAAATACTATAGATTTAGCAATTTCACCAGTTAACAATGTAATTATACATATGTTAATAACAAAATAATTATTTGCTTTGTTTAAATTGTAATTATTTTCAAATTACATGAACATGTTTACTTATTTCCATACTGGATTTTTATCGGTTATTATCGAGTTCATCCATGTCCGTTTGTCCGTTCGCTTGTCCGTATAAATCGTATATATGCGGAGAGCTAGGAAAATATAAAATAATATTTGGTCCCACCATCAGATAGTCGATTAAGTGGGCTTTATTACTTCTAGCATTTTGAAGATCAATGATTAATTTCAAATTAAATAATATTTTTTTCCAGACTTTCTTTCAGTTTTTCTCGGTGTACTAGCACCTTTGCCTGCATTCGCAATTCGCAGAAATCGTGGAAGCATTTGTGCGTCCGCCTGGGATTTTCAAAGCGATCCGCACATTTTTCACCCGGTTCCAGTCCACTGTGCACGGCCAACATGTGTGTGGAAAAGTCAACGGCAAACGCGACGTTTTTCAGCTCGCCGCGGAGCGTTGGCGTTTTCTTCGCTCCGTCTCAGTTCTCGAGAAGACGTCGGTTGGATCGGATCGGATTGGATCTGAACGAAACGGAACGGAGTACGGGATCGGGTTGTTTACGCGGAGTTTGCGAGGCGACATCCGACATCCGACGTGGTTCTCCAATGTAAAAATAAAAACTGCTCCAATATGTGCGCGCGAAACGGATTTTGAAACATTTTCGAAAAGAAAAAACCCGAGCGATCCAGTAGTGTCAACCAGGTAAATTAACGCTAAACGGTTGACAGTTTAATATTCGAGTCATAAAAGCCAAATGGATGGGCCAGTTAGCCGTGTTTATATGCAAAGTGCGTCGGTTTATAGTTCTTAAACCGAAACGAAAATGCTGCCAAGTCGCTAATCGAAGTGCAGCTGAAGGAGACATGGTGCGGTGCCAAGTGATAAATGGAATAAAAAAATGTTTCATTCATGAAAACAATCCGCGTTCGCATAGCCACAAACACCCATCTACACATGCAGTCAAAAAAATAGCAACTAAAATAAGGAACAAAAACTAAAATATAGTGTTAACGATTTTATGTTGCATATTTCCCATAAATCATGCAAGTTTCCCAAAACAAAAAAAAAATAGTGCTGTTTCGTAGCGCCTATACAAAATTCCCCTAATTAATTATGTTTTTTGGTCAAAATTTATATCTTTGGGACATTTAGTTACCAAGAACACATATTTGTGGTTGAAATATTCGGTTGTCTTGAAAATGAGAATTTGGAACGGAAATGTTTATGGAGCTTGAAAAAAACTGAGGTGCGAATATCTAAAACACCGTGTTTGAAATAATTTGGAAGCTGTTCTACAAACTTTGGAGTTATGTTTAAAATACAGCTTAGATACATCAATAATGCATTAGATAATTTTAGTTTGGAATTCTCTGGAATATAGAAAGAGTTTTGTAATTATTAGACAGTTACATCATGAATGATGATTGATTCATCTACGAAAAAGTACACAGTGCGTTTGTTTATCAATCTTGAAGATACATATGCGGCGTACACCGCTATTAATTTGACCCCATCTGTTGCTGCATGTGTGTTTAAAATGCATTTAATTCATCTGTGGAAAATTGGGTGTTCTGGTGGTGGTGCAGTGCGGCGGGCAGGGGATCCATGGATGCGTGGATGTGGACTCGCTGCCCGGATGATCGGATGCTGGGTGCCTGGGGATCGCCGGCTTGTGGGGTGCTGGGCGGAGGCAGTTCGTCGGCTTCTTTGCGATGCCATCGATGTCGATGAAACTTGTGCATTTGTGTGTGCGTGGATGCGAAGCATGATTTATTTCCAACACTTCCGCTAATACAACTCATGTGGATGTCGCACAGCGGACTTAATGCCCCGCCGATTACAAAGGCTGACTAACGAATAAAGCTGGCCAAAATCTGTGGACAATACCAAATGCTCAAATGCTCGAATGGGCCATACTGCCCACGAACTGCCCACTTAGTCGGCAGATAAATAGGAAAAACAAAAGCCAGCGACAGTCAGCTCGCAGCGATTGGGCTTTTTTTTTTTAGTATCTGGTCACGTCATTAAAATTGCATTTGGTTAAACGGGCCCGCGGACATGCAACACACACACACACAACGACATTTGATTGGCCTTACCAGACATTGTGGCTAGCCGCCCAAAGAGCCACAAAAAATATATCAGCCAGCTGCACTGCGCAAAAATTCTAGTGAAAAACAAAAAAGAAAATATTAAAAAATATTGTAAATCACTTTCTATCTCTTGTTAGCACAATCCAGCTGACCTTTCGTATATTTAAGTTAGGTGCATCATAAACATTTTTTAATTTTCAGATAACAAGTTTTTAATTAAGTAAACATCTTCAATGGTACAACTTTGATTCGTTTACATGTAATAAATTTTTTTGGGTAAAAAATCTGACAAGCAATAAAAAAGAAACTTCCAAACTAAACTAAAATAAAAAATATCATCACTTTATTACATATCATTATATTTACCAAATATATTTAAAAAAAAAATTAATTATTAAATTAAATTAAATTTTTAATTAAATTATTTTAATTAAATATTTTTGCCAGTGCAGAAAACTCAAGACTCGATAAGCGGCTAGATCCAAATTAGTACATTTTCATTCATAAAAAATCGTTGTGGTCTACTCCGCAGCAATTTAAGAGCGAATAAAAAACGTGAAAAATAGTTGGACCGCATGCCGAGCGGGCGTAGGCAGTGGGTGGTTGGTGGAAAGTGGGCGGTGGGCGGTGGGTGGTTGTTTTCGAATAGGTGGGCGATTCACCTTGTTTCATAATCATAATACTCGCCGCTTACTCACCTGTAGGAATTCGCTAAACTGGTCACTGGATACGCAGTGAACGGCATCTGGGAAATATTATGATATTTATGAGATGCGTACTCGACCCCGTCATATTTGCCTTTTAATCGCACTCTGTCAAGGGAAGCCGATTTCGGGGGGCGGGCCAACTACTGCGGTTTGTTTACACGGTACGGATGGGAACGAGAGCGGTACGGGAGCGGTATGGAAGCGGTACGCATACGGGTACGGAGGTGGAGGTTGTTGCTGCTCTGTTTGCTATGCGGACGCATCGCGATCTAAATTAAGAAGCAGCATCGCTCGAAGTACACACAAATGTACATAAATAATTTGTTTCAACGCTGGGGTGGACATTTTAGTGGTTTTCAAAAACCGATTATTTCAGCCAAATCAGCAAAAAACGAACAGCGACATAATATCTTACGATCTTACAGTATCCTTGAGATACGACCAGAATGCTAAGTTTGGGGAAATATGAAACCTTTGATGGACCAACAAAAACCGCCAGACAAATCAATTAAAAGTGCTAAAAGCAAACAAATATCTAGAACTATTAAAGTTTTTTTTGGCAAGCAAAGAAGAGTTTTTAAAATAAATATGTTTAGTATCAAACTGGCTAAACATACGAAATCTAGAATTTAGAGCGTATACTACGGAGATCCTATTATTTTTTGAGAGACTATAATTTTTTATAACACATCATATATAGAAACCACCTTACTTTCACTTTTGCTTTCTTCGCTTGAAACCAAATGCATTTCATAGTAAGTTACACAAATAATACTAAAGTATTTCCTGGTTTTATCTCCACAAGAACTTAACTCCCGACAAACATCGCTTTTCGAAATAGTTTATAAATCATTTTGTTTACTCGCAGATGACGTCACATAGTTTTGGTGGGGAAATGTCCGCGGCGATGTATAAATCATGTGTCGTCAGGTGTGTTAAAATAGTATCTAGTGGTTTGTTTGTTGTGGATCCATGTATCCATCAAATCCGGCGAAAGATTCTTCACGCATCGCAAGTTACTCAATATTGGATGCTTATAAAATTGAATATATGTATGTACATATATCCGCATGTTTGTTCAGTGGGCGCTGGATGTACATATGTATTTCACACTGTAAATAAATCACCCAAAGAATTGGGTTCAGTGTCTGGGATGTTCGCTGTTTTATTGCACCGATTTTTATTGGAATTTAGCGCGGCATATAAATGGCCAATTTGCTGCAAACTTGGTCGGGATGGCAGTGTCGAATTTGGTCATTTGGAATAACCAGAATGCCGAATGTGAGAGAGAGGATCGTGCGATGCATTCAACTGGTAGGTTGCCCCAGTGCATCTGACCTTATATGATCGCCAGTAGTTGGGGCGATACTTGGGCATCCGAGTATCTGACTATCCAAGTATCTGAGTATCTGAGTAGCCGAGTAACTGAGCAGCCGAGTATCTGAGTATCCAAGTATCTGACTATCCGAGTATCTCAGCATCTAAGTATCTGAGTATCCAAGTATCTGAGTATCCAAATATCTAACTATCCGAGTATCTGAGCATCCGAGAATCTTAGTATCTGACTATCCGAGTATCTGAGTAACTGAGCATCCGAGTATCTGAGTATACAAGTATCTGGATAACCCAGTATCTAACCATTCGAGTATCTACGTATTTCAGTCAGTATCAATTGACTATCCAAGTATCTGACTATCCCAGTATCTAAGCATACGAGTATCTAAGTATCTGAGTATCCAAGTATCTAAGAATCTGAGTATCTGACTATCCAAGTATCTGAGTATCTGACTATCCCAGTATCTGAGCATCCGAGTATCTAAATATCTCAGTTTCGCGGATGTGGCCAAGATCCAGTGTTGACGCAAGTTCGAAGTACATTGTACTTGTTCGGTTTCTTCTGGGTCTACTTAAAATTCTGCGCTGCAGTTGGAAAATGAAAAGAATCAGACCAGACCTTTCATACTGAAAAAACCCACTTATGCAGAGGAGCATAGCATCAAAAGCACTCGGGGCACAGCTATCTATATATGTTTTCAATTTGTTCCTTCGTTCTCTGTTTGTAATTACATGTACGGGTATGTAGCTAATTAATTTCACTTTTTTCTCGATTTTTTTTTTTATAATTTTACCCACGCTTTTGATCACTTTGGGCTAAGGTCCCAGACAAGTTCAAATATTTGCTTTGTAGTTTGTGGCCGAAAGGCGAATGGTGAGATAGGGAGTCGGTTGAACGAACAGATTCACCAGATTCACAATATATATTCACTCGATCCAACAGCGGCATTGGCATCCTTTAATTGTGCACTGCGTGGGGGGCACTCTTTATGTTTTTGGATGAGTCTACTTTGACGCAAATGAGTCGCTTAGTCTGCGTAAATTAGGCACTTAAAAGCATAAAACAAGTACAGGTTCAAGTACGCCTATGCTGTGGTATAGTATTATATAATTTAATTGGACTAACACAGAGTGAAGAGGAATTTTGATGACTTCCATGTTGAGTAATCCCATGGGGTCAGCATAATTGTAGGGAGATACTTTCCAATGTTAGCATTCCAGAGAAATGAGGAGAATAGCTATTTAAGATGTTTCCTTTACTAAAGAGTAGCTATTTTAAGATGCTAATGAATGAAAAAGAAATTTCAATACTAAAAGTAATTTAAAGCTTCTGATAATTAACTTATTCCATTTGATCAATTCAATTCAATTCTATTCAATTGTATTTCAAAGAAGTTCGAGGTTAAGTTCAAAACGGCTTTAAATTCGTTGCGCTTCTGGAACACCCAAATAACATTCACACATCAATCGAATCAACACAGTCGACATTCCACAGTCTTCGGGTGGAGACGTGTTTCTTTCAAGCTACGAATAGCAAGTTCTAAAAACTACAACAGTATAGTGAAAGTTAAACACAAAGTGTAAAGTGCAGTTTGCACAACTAACAATTATTGACTATAGTAATTATTTACTAAAATAAATAATTATTCCATATTGTTCTGGTAATTGTTATATGTGGACTTAGAACAATGAATCAAAACGACATACGTTCTCAGCGACAATGTGAACAAGACGAGCGCCGGCTCTCTTTACAACGCAACAATGCATACTTTTCTTTCGTCTCACCGCAAATCGGTGATCGAGCACCCTCACTTTCAACTAACTCGAAACTTTTGCCCTCAGCGAACGACAGACCGCGTTCTTGCTCTCCCTCTCTGCCTGCTTCGGCTCACAAGTCGTGGAGCGAAGAGACCGCCTCTCCTACCCCGCTCCTCTCGCAGCGCCAAACGACCGTCCCGGGTAACTGTAACACTGCAATAACGAGTGCAGTGACCTCACTGGCAACTGCCACAACATCAACTTCGTCAGCGGCCCAACTAATTATCGCTGTGCCAGCTGTAAATAATTCAGCAGCACTGACCGTTTGCAACAACAATAATGCACGTAAAGAAGAATCAAAACAAAAGCAGAAGTCGATTTCGACTGTGCAGACTGGCATGGATCGCTACATCCAAATCAAGAGAAAGCTCAGCCCTCAAAACAATAAGGCAGGTAATCAACCCAAAATCAATCGAACCAACAACGGCAATGAAAACTCTGCAGTAAATAATTCAAACCGATATGCTATCTTGGCTGATTCTGCGACCGAACAACCCAACGAAAAAACGGTAGGGGAGCCAAAAAAGACCAGGCCTCCACCAATTTTCATACGAGAACAAAGTACAAATGCACTTGTAAATAAACTCGTTGCTTTGATTGGTGACAGCAAGTTCCACATTATCCCACTTAAAAAAGGAAATATTCATGAAATAAAACTACAGATCCAAACAGAAGCAGACCACCGTATAGTGACTAAATACCTAAATGATGCTGGTAAAAACTACTACACATACCAATTAAAAAGTTGCAAAGGGCTACAGGTAGTACTTAAGGGCATTGAAGCAACAGTGACACCAGCTGAGATAATTGAGGCTCTGAAGGCCAAAAACTTTTCTGCAAAGACAGCTATTAATATTTTAAACAAAGACAAAGTTCCGCAGCCACTATTCAAAATAGAACTCGAACCAGAGCTCCAGGCACTAAAGAAAAACGAAGTGCACCCAATATACAATTTACAGTACTTGCTACATCGGAGGATCACCGTGGAGGAGCCGCACAAACGTATCAATCCAGTTCAATGTACTAATTGCCAAGAATACGGCCACACCAAGGCATACTGCACCCTTAAGTCCGTATGTGTTGTCTGTAGCGAACCTCATACTACCGCAAACTGCCCCAAAAACAAGGACGATAAGTCTGTGAAGAAATGCAGTAACTGCGGGGAAAAACATACTGCAAACTACAGAGGCTGTGTGGTGTACAAAGAATTGAAGAGCCGCCTAAACAAACGTATTGCCACAGCACATACATACAACAAAGTCAATTTCTACTCACCGCAACCGATTCTTCAACCACCCCTAACTGTCCCAAACACTACTCCAACAATTTCTTTCGCTAGCGCCCTAAAATCCGGACTAGAAGTGCCCGCCCCACCGACAAGAACTGCTCATTCCGAACATACACCGACAAACATCCAACAAACACAACAAAGTGGCATCGAAGCTATGATGCTATCCCTACAGCAAAGCATGAAAGACTTCATGACGTTCATGCAAAATACTTTGCAAGAGCTCATGAAAAACCAAAATATCCTGATTCAACTTCTTGTATCTTCAAAATCCCCATAATGGCTTCCCTACGGATATCTCTGTGGAACGCAAATGGCGTTTCACGGCATACACAAGAGCTCACACAGTTCATTTACGAAAAAAACATCGACGTAATGCTACTATCAGAAACGCACCTCACAAATAAAAACAATTTTCATATACCAGGATACTTGTTCTATGGTACAAATCATCCAGATGGTAAAGCTCATGGAGGCACTGGAATACTCATCAGAAATCGCATAAAACACCACCACTTAAACAATTTTGACAAAAACTACTTACAATCTACGTCCATAGCCTTACAACTCAACAATGGTTCAACGACTCTAGCCGCAGTCTACTGCCCACCGCGCTTTCCAATCTCTGAGGATCAATTCATGGAATTCTTTAACACACTAGGTGACAGGTTCATCGCAGCGGGTGACTATAACGCCAAGCACACCCATTGGGGATCTCGACTTGTGTCGCCAAAGGGTAAGCAATTGTACAATGCGCTTACGAAGCCAGAAAACAAGCTAGACTATGTATCCCCGGGTAAGCCTACATACTGGCCAGCAGACCCAAGAAAAATCCCAGACCTGATCGATTTTGCAATTACTAAACATGTCCCCCGCAACATGGTCACCGCCGAAGCACTAGCAGATTTATCATCAGATCACTCACCTGTTTTTCTAAATATGCTAACTCGCCCCCACATCGTCGACCCACCGTATAGACTCACAAATTTTAGAACAAACTGGCCAAGGTATCAAAAGTATGTCTGTTCACACATAGAACTAACGACGGCATTATCTTCAAAGGAGGATATAGACAAGTCAACGGAAACTCTTGAAAACATTTTAGTCTCGGCTGCAAAGGCTTCAACCCCGCCAGTGACGTATGCAAAACCAAACTACATCAAAACTAATCGCGAAATCGAGCGGCTGGTATTAGATAAACGACGCCTACGAAGGGATTGGCAGTCTAATAGATCACCAATTACTAAGCACATGCTTAAGATAGCCACACGCAGGCTTACCAATGCTCTCAAACAAGAGGAAAAAAACAGCCAACGTTCATATATCGAGCAACTCTCTCCCACCAGCACTAAGTACCCTCTTTGGAGAGCTCACAGAAACCTAAAGACTCCAATAGCGCCAATTATGCCACTCCGAAGTCCCTCTGGCACTTGGTTTCGAAGTGATGAAGAAAGAGCCAGTGCTTTCGCTGACCATTTACAAAATGTATTCCGACCAAATCCCTCTACCAACACATTTATTCTCCCTCCTTTAATAGCAGCCAATCTAGATCCTCAAGAACCCTTTGAATTCCGACCATGTGAACTAGCAAAGGTTATCAAAGAGCAACTGAACCCAAGAAAATCGCCTGGCTACGACCTAATAACTCCAAGAATGCTCATCGAACTCCCAAAGTGTGCTATTCTTCACATCTGCCTGTTGTTCAACGCAATCGCCAAGCTTGGATACTTCCCTCAAAAATGGAAAAAGTCGACCATAGTAATGATTCCAAAGCCAGGAAAAGATAAAACGCAGCCATCATCATATAGACCGATAAGCTTATTAACATGTCTTTCAAAGCTGTTTGAAAAAATGCTACTCCTTCGGATTAGCCCTCATCTTAGAATAAACAACACACTTCCAACACATCAATTTGGCTTTAGAGAAAAACATGGAACCATCGAACAGGTCAACCGAATCACGTCAGAAATTCGTACTGCTTTTGAACATCGAGAATACTGCACAGCCATTTTTCTAGACGTCGCGCAGGCATTTGACAGAGTGTGGCTCGATGGACTTTTGTTTAAAATAATCAAGCTGTTGCCCCAAAACACACATAAGCTACTGAAGTCATACCTATATAACAGAGTGTTTGCAATAAGATGCGATACAAGCACTTCACGCGATTGCGCAATCGAAGCTGGAGTGCCGCAAGGCAGTGTACTGGGTCCAATCTTATACACCCTGTATACGGCGGATTTCCCCATAGACTACAATCTAACAACCTCCACGTTCGCTGATGATACCGCGATACTCAGTCGCTCGAAATGCCCAATAAAAGCCACGGCACTCCTATCCCGACACTTAACATCTGTAGAACGATGGCTTGCCGACTGGAGAATTTCAATAAATGTTCAAAAATGCAAGCAGGTTACCTTTACCTTAAACAAACAAACATGCCCACCACTGGTCTTGAATAACATATGCATTCCACAAGCCGACGAGGTAACATATCTGGGAGTTCATCTGGACAGGCGGCTCACTTGGCGCAAACATATAGAAGCCAAATCGAAACATCTAAAACTTAAAGCAAGGAACCTCCACTGGCTCATAAATGCTCGCTCTCCACTTAGTCTGGAGTTCAAAGCTCTTCTATACAACTCCGTCTTAAAACCTATCTGGACTTATGGCTCCGAGCTGTGGGGCAACGCATCCAGAAGTAACATAGACATTATTCAGCGAGCACAGACAAGAATTCTGAGAATTATCACTGGAGCGCCGTGGTACCTTCGAAACGAAAACATACACAGAGACCTAAAAATCAAATTAGTAATCGAAGTAATAGCTGAGAAAAAAACGAAGTATAACGAAAAGCTGACCACCCATACAAATCCCCTCGCAAGAAAACTAATCCGAGTATGCAGTCAAAGCCGGCTGCACCGCAACGACCTCCCAGCCCAGCAATAAACTTATTAGGGCATTAATGAAAAAAAAAAAAAAAAAAAAAAAAAAAAAAAAAACTATCACTAAGTGAAAGTTAATTAAGTTAGATTAAGATTTGAACACTTATTGTTAGTCTCTTAACACAAAGGGAAGATTCAATAAATAATAAAAAAATTAAAAAAAAAAAAAAAAAAATCGAATCAATTCACTTACCCACATTTCATTTCTATTCGCAGTGCATTTGACAAGGTTTTTGGATTCACGGATTCGTTACGACGGTATTGAAAACTACCGATCGATTTTCGATTTTCGAGACAACGAGACCAGAAGCAATTGAGCATGAAAGTGGTGTGCTGGGTTTTTGAATTCCTCGCGGTGGTTCAGCTGCTAATCGAAACTCAGGTGAGTGTGTATAAGTCGATCAAGCCACCCACTTGTCGAAATTCGAATCAAAATCAAGTATCGTAAATTACGTCAACCCGAAGCAATTCGTTTGGGAACTGCGAACTATTTATTCACGAATGCAAGGTCAATTACCGCGGCCAAATTAGTCGCACTTTAGTTTTTTTTTGGAATTATTTTGTATATTGTTATATCGGCGGAATCGGTTGCGGAACGATACATATATATGTATAGTTGATTCTCCTTGAGCTTGAGGTGTGCAGCACAGAGCGGTTCGCATTTCCGCATGATTTGATGGGAATTTTTTGGGTTTTCCATTTCTGACTTTTCGACTTTTCCGATTTGGCCCTGACCTACGTCGTTTTTCGAGTGAGTCTGATTTATTGGCATCTCATTATGCGAACATAGTGTGTGTGCTGGTTTATTTGATTCGACTAATTTCAGTTGTAAACATGGTCATTAAAATAATTTAGCTATTCAATTCATTCACTAAAATCTCTTGATTAGCCCGTTCCTGCTCGCTGAAACGATAATGGCTTCCTGTTTTTGCAAAAAAAAAAAAGCAGATGATTAGGTGAAAGAATATGTTAGCTGGTTGGAATAAATGAACCAATTTTGTTGCTGGATTTTGTCATTTGAGTGTACCAGTTATGCTTATTTTCCCGAATATTTATAGAACCAGTCATTGAACTAATAAAACTTTTTGAAGCCGTCGTTAATTTCGAATCTCCCTTTGAGGTCAGACAGTCTTAAAACTGACGCCATATAATTATGTCCAACTGGTACTCAAACTAGTTGAATACATTTCGAATAAAAGTTTGCCATCTTTCATTCAGAATTTTTTAGAGTGAAGAATTACAGCTTTTTATTACTTCAAAACATCAGCTTCATTATATTGGTTCATGTCTTAGTTCATTCAAATCAGAATTATAGTTATGAATATTATTCACGACTTAATTGTGACTCAAAATGAATCATGATCGCTTTCAAGTGAATATACTTATCTGTTGTAAAACGTGGCCCATTTACACGATCAGTACTACTCAGCAGCACAATGAGGCACCAGAATGTGTCCAGTTCCCCGGGGATGTGGCGGCTGTCGGGCGTTGGTGAAGAGGTTATGGCAATCGGTTATGTTGTCGGTCCTCGACAGACGTCGAAGCCTATTTTCGACTGGGAGGACGGATGCAGGGATCCGCCGGATCGGTCGGCGAAAAGCGTGAGTTATTTATAGAGCGGCGTCGCGTCGCCGCCTGGCGTCCCATTTGGAACTGGAGCTGGGACCGTGGTGTACCATGGTATATCGCACCATACACACACTTTCCTCGGGGATCACACTGCGCTGGCAGACACGAGACTGTCGAGAGCAATGACACTTCAAATAAAAAGCGGCGACATGTCTGATTTATAGTGGTTGGATGTGTTTGTGGAAGAGGATGAGGATGAGGAGGCAGGAGAACAGGGAAGCTGGGCAGCGAATGTGGGCTCCTTGAGGGCAGCAGAAGAAGTCGTAGGGCGCAGATCGCATTTCACACTCAACCCCGCAGTAAAGTGGGAAATCCAAAACCCAATCTCTCACACACACATTCCTATTCCTATTGTTTTCACCCAACAGAGTGGCTATGTGCAGGAGGCGAAGAGGGAGATTTGGGATGCGATGGCTCACCATCGCCACCGACACCATCAGCACCATCACCACGGAACATTGCATTGGGTGGATGGGCGGCGGGTGCACCGTCTGCGAATGCCACACCCACAGCGTTGGAGTGGGCGGCGGAGATCGATCAATCACCACCAGCCCTTCAGCCGCTGGTCCCAGTGGTCACCATGCGACGAGGAGTGCGTCCGGCGGCGGGAGCGGTTCTGCAAGGTGAAGCGCAAGTGCGGACACACCAAGCACGTGGAGCAGAGCAAGTGCAGCCAGTGAGTGAAATATACATAAACTATTAGTTAATATAATTTATAATTATGGAAGTTGTTGGAGATTGTGAGGGAATCTTTTTTAAACATTTAACCAGAGAAGTTTGAATATTAAGTTAGATTTTTATATACCTCATATATAGGGACATTAAAGTAAAGTAGTTCTTTATGCATTATTTTATAACTATAATAATAATAAATAACTAACTTAAACGAACTAAAATTGTAATTATATTTCTTTAAGTGCTTTCAAGTTTGTCTGGCGCAAATTAAAAGTTCATAAGCATATTGACTTATTTTTAAACCCATTTAGCACAAAGTCTAGCACAAGAGTACATGTGCATTACGAGTATTTATAGCATTGGTTCACACAAATATTAAGAATATTTTTTAGGCCACATTTTTTAGTTTGTTTATACCCAAAAAGTTCTAATTTGAGCAGCGTATCCTATTACTTTCCATACTTTCGTAAAAATTATGTGTGAAATACCCTCAGATCTTGAGTATCTTTTTATACTCCACAGTTGTCATCCTGCACCTGCAATAAAGTGGCAGCCACCGTTAATTCTGGATGATAGCCACATCCGCGAGAGAAACCAACCGCTTCCGCAAGCGCCGCCCCAAACACAACCACCACCTCCTCCGCCTCCGTCGATTATCATAAATGCGGCGGCTGCGGCGTCAAGTGGTCCCACCGTGGATTATCGCTACAACGAGTACAAGCCCCCACCAAATTATGCTCCACTTTATCCATCAACACATCCACCTATTTATGCCCCCACTTACCCCGCCGATCATCATCCAACCCACCTACCAACTTATCCACCGCCAACTCATCCACCAACTCCACCACCGACTCCTCCAAATAATTCTGACGAGGTGGTGCGCCATCTGCCAAAATATCCGGGTAAAGATATATTCAGCGAAGAGGATGTGGAAGATGAACTTGAACCCGAACCTGATGAGGATTTAATTAGTTCCGATGAGCAGGGTGACTTCTTTGTGCTCAAACATCGTCGTCACAGGCGAAGGCAAAACCATAGAAGACCCTCCCACAGGAAACCTCCCAAGGAGGAAGACTATGATGACTCCGACTTTGTGGAC
The DNA here is from genome assembly GCF_004382195.2 of Drosophila sechellia. NCBI lineage: Eukaryota > Metazoa > Arthropoda > Insecta > Diptera > Drosophilidae > Drosophila > Drosophila sechellia. Next base: position 12,172,753 of record NC_045951.1, on the reverse strand, counting down.
TTTGGCGAGAGGAAGTCACTGAGACACAGACATTTGGGCGAGGATAGCAGCGTGGAGGGTGATGTCTTTCAGTACGAGGACTTCGATTTACCTGACACCATGTACGCGGATTCCGAGGAATCCGAGGGTGAATACCGTAATATCACTTGGGTGCAGCCAGCCAAGGATGGAATAGCGCTAAGGCGACGCAGGGTCTACTCCAAGTGGAGTAGATGGACCAAATGTTCGCCAAAATGTACGACGAGGAGATACAAGTAAGCTACATGTTTATGTTAATTAACTTCATTACATTCTTCAGAATTCAGATGATATTTCCAATATATAGATACATTTTAATTGAAAACAAAAAGATATGTAGATCAAAGAGATGCCCTAAAAATCCCACCAATAAACAATTAAAATTTACGATCGTTTTTTACACAACAAAACCAATAAAGAAATGTTGTATATCTCCAGGAAGTGCCGCATCACTGATCAGTGTGGCCGTGAAGTTCTCCGGGAGATCGCCTACTGCTACACGGAGGGCAGCTTCTGCCAGCATTGGCTGCAGACACAGTTCCAGAAGACACCAGCTTACGAGACGAGACCGGGTAGCGGGTCAATGACGGGAAAGGGTTACCGCGGACCGGAGTATACTCCTCTAAAGCTGAACTGCGGCATTGTTCGCAGCGGAACTGGACGGAGGAGCATGTCCAACATGCTGAAGATCATCGGAGGACGGGCGGCGCGCAAGGGCGAGTGGCCGTGGCAGGTGGCCATCCTGAATCGCTTCAAGGAAGCCTTCTGCGGCGGCACACTCATTGCTCCTCGTTGGGTACTAACCGCCGCTCATTGTGTGCGCAAGGTGCTGTTTGTTCGAATAGGTGGGTTACCATGCCATGGCTTATGGATTTCGAAAGCTATATCATTTGTACTCCTTTAGGGGAACACAACCTCAACTATGAGGATGGCACGGAGATTCAGCTGAGGGTGATGAAGAGCTATACTCATCCCAACTATGATAATCGCACCGTGGATAGCGATGTGGCATTATTAAGGTGCGTTTGTAACCATATCTTATAAGTATCCTATTAAAAGTGACCTTTTTTTACAGATTACGCAAGGCGGTTAATGCCACCACTTGGATTGGCTACTCCTGTTTGCCGCAGCCCTTCCAGGCACTGCCCAAAAACGTGGATTGCACCATAATTGGCTGGGGCAAGCGTCGCAATCGGGATGTCACGGGCACCAGTGTGCTCCACAAGGCCACCGTGCCCATCATACCGATGGAGAATTGCCGCAGGGTTTACTACAATTACACAATCACCAAGGTACTAACTTACTGCGGATTTAAGGATTTAGTTATGGAATAACTTATGGCTATATCTTTTAGAACATGTTTTGTGCCGGGCATCAGAAGGGGCGCATAGACACGTGTGCTGGGGACTCAGGAGGTCCACTCCTGTGCCGGGACACCACGAAGCCCAACCATCCGTGGACCATATTTGGCATCACCTCGTTCGGCGATGGATGCGCCCAGCGCAATAAGTTTGGCATCTATGCCAAGGTGCCCAACTACGTGGACTGGGTGTGGTCGGTTGTCAACTGCGATGGCAACTGCAAGATGCACTAGCATCCGTGGCATCTCGGTGGTTACTTCGTAGACATGGACTTGGGTCCGCAAAGCTGCAGAGGCTGTGAAAAACTAATTTACACTTTAAGTGTTCGATTCGTGCGGGAAATCGTTGCATGATCACCAACATCACAATTATTATGTGCTCATTTTGAACTAGAAGTTGCAAAGGAACAAATTCGATTGTAATTTAGACAACCAAATATTTGTGTAATTAGCTCTAAAAGCACCTACTAACTGAAAGTACTATTCTCGATGGGATAGCTTTTCCCTTAATAATAGTTACAATTCTAACTTGCCTAATGTACATAATTTAACTCTTAATGTTTTATGCTGAACAATTACTAATGAAATTATTAATTTCTTATTTAAGTTAAATGTAATTACAGTAGGCGTAAGTTAAAACAGGAATCTGAGATTTAAGATTGTAAAATAATTAATAAATCTGATGATAAAAGCCATATGAACTGTAGCTTCACCACTGAAATACACTACAATTAACACTTAGATCCTCTAAAATGGAAATGGCTAAGGGAAATTTCCCCTATAGGCGTACCAAAGAATCGCTGATATGTATATTACTTATTAGTTTATTATATTGGTGTTAAATGCTGCACAGTTTTGCTTCCACAATAAAACTATTTAACGTGATCCCTATACACATTCTTTTTTTACTACTACGAGTACACAATGAATTATAAAAACAAACGATCACAATAGAGAGGTGAGTGCGTGGGCACACTTGCGAATAATTTATCTGTATAAAAAACATTTCGTATAAATTGGTTTATGGGTTCGGTCATCCCAGCATCCCAGCTGCCTACCGCTCGGCTAGGACAAAGTGAAGTGCCACGGAGGACAGGAGGACCAGCAGGGCCACTGCGATTCCCACCATGTAAAGGCTGCGCGAAAGTTCCGGCTTTGGCATCGAACTGGTCATAATCCTAGAATCGTCTATGCAATCAGCGTCCGTCTTGCAATTGTTGAAGTGCGTATCATCCGGAAGTCCCTCGGCCTCCACGGATATGGTCTCTGGGTCCAGCTCCACGTCCAGGATCTGTTTGGCCTGGGAAACCACAACAGTGGGTGCCTCGCCACGGAATAAGTACTCGGAGAACTGAACCACTGCTCCGACCGACGCGCTAGGACCCTCTGAAGGCAGGCTGAAGAACACACGTCTCGGCGGCTCACTAATGTACAGAGCTTCATCGGTCACATAGGGATCGGTGAGTCCATCGCAGTACACTTGTATACGCGTTATCAGCGAACGCAGGACATCGTCGCGTAGGAAACGCTTAACATCGGCTATACTGTTTCGAGGATTGCAGAAAACCTTTGTGGTAATAATGCCGCTCATGTGCAGCGTGCCACTAAATTCGCGCACCTTGATGTCCGTCGGTTTGCTTAGCTGACATTTCATGGGGAGCACTATGCTCGCCCGTATGGTTTCAGTGCCTCCGATGATTCCTTCCGACGCAAGCCGGGGCAGGGAGTCAGTGGTGTTGCTCGAGGCAGTGGCAGTGCCACCTGTTGTCGATGTCGGTTGCAGCTTGTCCACTTTCGTCTTTTTCTTTTTGATATAGGTCTGCAGATCGATGGTGTCCTCGACAACTTCGTTTTGGAGGAACACCTCACTGGCCAGCAGGTTCTTGCGCACCGACACTATCATACTCTGGAACTGGTCTTCGATGTTGACGCGACGGGAGGATTCCAGTATGGGCAGCACATCATCGAAATCGTAGCTGCACTCTAGCTGAATCCACTCGAAGGGTTTGTCCACAAACCGGAACTCCATGTTGGAAAAAGTGCCGCCGCTATCAAAAGAAATACTCTTATTATATTTGGGCTAGAACAAGTTGAATATAATCAAACTACCATATAAACATTAACAATCCTAATGGTTAACTAACACATAAAATGCATTCCAAGAAATAAGAAACACAAGGACAAGGATAGCAAAGAAAGTGATTATTGAACATAGAACATAAGTTATGAAAGTACATAGTTCTCAACTTGTTAGTTACCATATGATGCATTTTATGTTTGCCGTAAAATACGTTTTTTTGCAATGTCTAGTTATAAAATGTAAGCGATTCGTTTGGTGAAAGAAAGAGTACACATTGAGACCCGTATCTGTGATCAGGGATTACGTTTCCAATACTCACTTGCCATAGCTGTAGTTCTTGCAGAGCACTTTCTTGTCGGCCAGCGAATACGAGAGGAATACGAAATCAGTCTGTGCAATGTCGGTGGTGTAGACGCCAAACGAGCTGTTGCTTTTCAGGAGCAAACTGGAAAGGTAAGGAAAGAGGTCATTAAGGATGGAGATTCATGTATATATATAGCTTGTGACTTACTCGTAGATATCTGAAAACAGCTTTTTGGCATTCTTAAATTCGGCGCTCTGTTCGTTTACTACATCGGATCTTACTGAAGACACAAAGATGCCTGCAAAGATCGATATTTAATTATTAATTAATTCTAATTGTAGGTGGTTAGTCCTAAAGCTTTGTATCCTTTAATCTTAGTTAATGACCTAAGTTTACATTACTGGTTTCAGTCCCCATTACTGATAGCTTAAAGGTTTGTCTATGATGAAAGATCAAAAGTTTGCAATTCACAGATTAAACAGTCAACGTGGGTGGGTTGACCATATATACAAAAAGGGTTTGGCTGAAGTTCGAATCCACAGGCAGATAATATGGTCCCATAAATAATATCCCTTAGCATTCTATGATTATTTCTGGGTAGGGCAGATAAAACTGCAGGGGCAGCACGCAAACCCACCGATGACGTCAAAGGATCCGGGACACATTTTGCTGGCGCTCAGCCATTGGGAGGCCAACGCCTGTGAGTTGATGTCCGAAATGGTGAGCCGGACCTCCGACAGGTCCTCCATATCCGCATCCTCCTCGTTGTTCCTGGCCAGGTGGACAACCACGCTTTTGGTGAGGTCCGCTTGCTATTGCAACCGGAGCGGATGAAATCAGGAGAAAGTGGAGATTCAGTTGAGCGGGGGAACCAAACAAAATCTACGTGGCGGATGGCACTTACATGGCCCACGATTATCCCGTACGAGAACTGGTTCTCCTGTGCGCATTTCTCCAGGTACAGCTCATCGTGTTTGCTCAACAGCACTGTGCGCATCGTGGCTCTAAGGTTTCTGCTTACTTCGTCAATTTAATGTTAACTATATTCGTTCCGAAATGACAAATTTTTAGAGCTGGGTACACCCCCCACGATAGTAGCTGTAATCGAATACTTGCTATCGAGTTTACTTGCTTTGTTTCGATAGTGAGCGATAGTGCTAAGCTATTCAAATTGGAATTTAACTGAAATTTGTTTTCTGATTAGGATTTTAAAATTAACGTCAAAATAAAGTCCCTTGATCTCAGTTAAATGATATTTGGGAATATATGAAATTTAAGATGTATTGAATGTGCCGACTATCGATACGCACCAGCTGTACGGATTGGTGTGACCGGAGGTTATATATTGAATGCTATGGACTGTTTAGGTAAGTTCTTATCGATACTTAACGAAGCTTATCTCAAAAAGCTGGACATCTCTAGAAAAACTGTTAGATTTAAAAATATATTCGAAATTTTAAAAAGTGCAATTTTTCTTTACTAAGACTTTTTTTTTATATTTTTGTTCTTGGTTTATTTGAAGAGTGTTTCAAATACCATCTGCAGCATCTAAACAATTGTTATTTTATTAGCTATATATAATATATATATATATTTTTAACGCGTTCCGGCAAGTCACTTAAAAAATTCATACATTCAATAACTGTATACGTATCCAAATGAAATCGAATTCATTATAAGACATACCTAAATCTATTTTTATATACTTCGCTGAATGTTTATACAATTTTTATGAGAATAAGACCACTATACTTTTATTAAATATAAAATGATTGAAAATATTTATTTATTATTCAAGGCTTTTTAATATATGGTTGTTTATTATTGAAATGTAATTGCAGTTTACTTTTGAATTTTCTTTACGAATCGATAATGTCCTTTAGTGTTTATTTTCCTAATCTTTAGACACTCGACTTAGGATATTAAGACTTAATTTACCTCCGCGACTGCGAAGCGATGAAAGTATGTATGTACCCCCGTGGCAAGTTCTTCAATTAAGGCCCCCTTCTTCAGCAGCAACATAATCTCCATCTCCCAATTCCGCTGCACTGCATCTGCTGCCGTGGGGCGATTACGCACGACGTCTGGCCCAAGAGCGGACCCCATGAGTACGGATCCGTGCCACCCAAATGGTCAAGTGACCGGTGGACTATGGCGCGAACGGACGCGATCGGTAATCGAATTAGGTAAACAAACACTCCATAAGGCGGGCGTACGTTGATAATGTGTGCATAAGCAAATAGGAGACGGGATTGGGATTGGGATTGGGACTCTGCGCTGGACAGATCGGATGGACTGCGATGGATGGGGGGATCTCGAGGAGAGGGTTGCGATTGCGGCGGCGATGACGGGCGGAAAAAAACCTAAATGAAATTTCATTTAGGTGGTCGCCAACGGCTGCGGACCATCTGCTTGTGTGAATGCTTGATTGTTGAAGTGCCACTCGATGGGGCGAGGGCGCACGCTACTCGCGGTGATTACACTGGCCAAAATTGGGATCAAATTGTTACGAAGTATGTATATATCACATACAACTCTATTCCATAGAGTCCATTGGTGCAACTCTTTATATCTGAAATATCACAGTGCTGTAAAGTTTCTTTGGTTGCGATTAGTGCAGTTAAGTTCTGAGGAATATGGGTCAGCGGTTTACGTAATTTCTTTCCGTGCAGCGATCAGTATCCAGATATTATTTACTTAGTAAATTATTCCTGTTCGATTGTTTGCGTTTGCTCTGGATCTCTGGCATGAGGGCACTCGAACGTCATCGTCAGCAGCGTTTCATTCATGATTCGCCTTTCACAAATCGAAGGAACATATATGCACGACTGTTCGGGGCATTGTGCACTTTGCATTCGAACAGACAAATAAATACAAAGGCAGTTCTGATCAGCTTAGTGAGACATCTCATTATCGCCAGGTGATTCTGCTGAACCATACCGTTTCGCATCCAGATTTCTGCACTCCCTCCTCTTTCCGCCCGTTCCCATCCCATCCGATTTCATCGCATCCCATTCCATTGGGGAATCATTTCAGGTAATTGCTTTTTAACTCGACTCTCAGCTTTCATCTTTCAGCTTCCAATTCGAATCCTACAGCGCCGGGAGCCACTCAATCCGTGGGCTTTGATGCAATTTGGCTTCTGTGCAGGCCACTCTGCCACTTGGTGGAGCCCGTTTCTGCCCCGTTCTGTTCTGAGAGCTGTGATCTGTGTGGCTCCCCGATCACGCCATGTGTAGTTTAGTTGCAGTTTCGATTCACATCGGATTGCCTTGCCCAGGCAGCACATCAATCATCCATCACGCACCAAAGGCCGGGAGACAACGACCCAAACTGGCAATGCAAACCTGAATGGCAAACGGCCCATGCCACGCATGCGATTTATATGTGTCCAAGGTTCTCTCTGGATCGCAATGGAAGCAATTTGGCCACTTCGCTGCACATTTGACCGGATTAAAATTCCTTTCAAATGGCTATATGCTACTAAGCTCTTTTAAATTGCAGGCATTTTAGTTATTGTTATTTAGCGATCATTTTGATTGGTGTCCATTATGTTATCTCTCAACGAAATAACGATTTAGTTTGTTTAAACAGGACTTCACAGGCTTAAATCTTCTTTTAATAAGTTAATGTTTAAAAATCGAGTTTTAATGGCAATTGGTCAGTTTAAAAGCGGAAGAGTAGTAATGAAGTCCAATAAAAAGGAAGCAATTTAATGCTCTTTTGTTTTATTATATTGCTAGGTACATATGTAAGTATGTTTAATGTTGATCTTTCTGTACTTACTTTTTGTTACTTTTTACTACTTACTAATTTTACAATTTCAAAATAAAAATTTGATCATTATTATTTATTTTAGAAGTTAAAAAAAAAGAATTATATAAAACTTTTGTTTTATTCAAGCCAAATCCCAAACTTCTCAGTCTTTACCCTTAATTTTTAGAGATTGTATGTATGTACGAACGTTTGTAAATGTAGCTCATTTGTACATATATCGATATGATAATCAAGAGTTGGTATTTGAAAGTGCCTACTTATTGGGGCCATGGCCTCTTGGCTTAAAGTAACGATAAATTGAATGCATTACTCAACAGTGAACAGTAAGAACTAAATGTTCCTAAATGGTACAATTTAAGCTGTACGGAGAATTCAATCAATTAGAATATTACATTAGGCGAGAAATGCACCTAAAGGTTGACTTCTAACGCGCTGTAGTATCCCAAGAACATTTGTAGTTACAATTAAAGGGTTCCCCAACTCCTCCTCCTCTTCTTACTCTGGTTCTTCTTCTTGCCACTTCCCCAACTCGTTCGCTCTCTCTCACACTCACTGCTCTTCATTTGCCTGCTTCTTCTTCTTCTTGCCACTGTTTATACTCAGCACTTTTTACCAACAACGAGTATATAATTGTTTGATTTGTGTGCGCGCATAGTGTGCATATGGTTGTCCCGCTCTCTCGCAGAAGAGCGAGAGAGCAAGAGTTTGCCTCAACGGGCGCCATTATGAAAGTACGGTACTCGCAAACCGGTTGGCGTTTCGAATAGCACTCAAAAGCGGAGTGAAATGGTTCGAGTGGAGCGGAGTGACCCGGGTGACCAGGTGAAATTCAAGCGCTCATTGTGCTGAGAGCAGCTTTCGCGTGAACAACGTTTCAACGGAGCGCAGCGTTCGCAAGAAATTCGATAAAAAGAAATTCTACAATAAAAAGAAGAGCAAGAGACACGCAGGAGCGTTTTCTAACTGTTTCTGTCGGGATCGACTGTCGTGCATTTGTCACTGTGTGTGGTGTATCTGTGTGCGTGTGTATGCAAGTGTGTGAGTGAGCAGCACGCTATGAATCCAATTGACCGCATTGCGTTTCCATTTCCGTTTCCGGTTGCATTCGCTATAATCGATACCGCTGCCTTGGATGCGCGACACTAGTGACTGTGATTGTGTTTTACCCAAATAAAATTAATAAAAAAAACAAATCTAAAATAACAATAAATAATAAAGAGAGAAAGAGAAAGAGCGATTCTTAGACATGTTGATTGAGCCGACTTTAAACCGTGACCTTGGCTCGCTTACTGTCGCTAATTCTGGCCTCTCGGCCGCGCACTGGAAAATGGAGCCCCATCCCCAACGCATCACATCGCTGGCCCCTCACGCTTCCAGTGGTAAGTGCCCCAAAGTGCACAGGTGAAAACATGCCGACGGCAAAGCCAGGCTTAGGGATTTTATAAAAATATACAGAAATTTTCAAAAAATGAAACCCGAAACTGGGTCAAAGGTGTAATATGTCATTCGATAGCAAATTAGGATTTTAATTTAAAGAAACGAGTTCTTTCGCAATAAAACCTAAAATCTATTATTGAAATTATATAGAACTAATAACTAAGCATCGTTTAAATTAGTGCGTTGAAAAGGTGTTCCAGTTAAAGTATTTAATAAAATAAAAAGCTGGTTCAAATGTGTACAATGTCATTGTTAAAAGGCGAAAAATGTTACATGTATATGGTACATAAATTATGTAATTCATAATAGCGGAAATTACAAATTAAGCATACTAATTTTGATAGGCCTTTCTTAATTTGTTAAAAACGAGATAAAATAAGTTTAAGCAATGTTGTCCGTTTATAGGAAACCCTTTAAAATTGGTTAAGTTCGTACTTAGTATGTTCATAATAAATGTTATATGTTAGTCCGAGTTAAATCTTCAGTTAAAATAAACACAAGTCGTTACGCATGTCCCATTACCAAGTGCGTGGCTCATTTGGCAGTCCCATTATTTCCTTGCTTTTTACCTTCCAATAGACCGAAATAAACAAAACTGGTTCTCATTTGATGGGCGGCACAATTGATTATGGGCCCATATACATATATATTCAGTTAGGCACGACTGGAGGTGCGCGTATTTTTTTAAAAATATTTGCTTGACAAACAACAAAAGTGAAACGCGCATTTAAAACGCTAATTGACAATTTGAGCGACGAGATGCCCAAGCCGAATGATATATGTAGGTTTTTTTTAAGCGATGGCAAATATAATATTCTGTAATACACAGTTGTTTTTCTACTTGTTTTTTGCTTTCTTTTTGTACCCAGCTGAGTACATATTTTAATTTTCGCCTTTTGTACTAAGAGATCATTGTCGTTTCAATTAGCTTGATAAATCTGCTCGTGCCTGGAAGATTCGATTGCGTGTCGCCACCATTTTGGCCATTCGATCAGCTTAGACATTTGCTGGGGCAATAGAAACGCTAATATACTCGTAGGACCCATCAGTCATTTCGGTTCGGTCAACACAATTAACGCTTAATTTATCATAATTAACCATTGTGGCCGCGACAGCTAAAGCCACAATAAAATAACAATACCCAATTATCATTCAATTGCAGTAGCGGCGGCATCCGTGGCAGCAGCAGCAGCAGCAGCGGCGGCAGCGGCAGCAGCGGCGGCCGGAGCGGGATCGGGATCGGTATCCGGTGGCGGAGGGGCCACATCCACATCACCCACATCTGTGCAAATACCAGCGGGCTTTGGCGGCGGCGGCTCCACTGGCGGCATTCCGCCCGGTGCAGGTGGACCCACGGGGAGCACGTTAAACACCCTGATGTCACAGCATCGCCTCCTGGAATTCTCACGTTTCGGTGGTCTGCGTGGCTATGACATTGCCCAGCACATGCTAACCCAGCAGGGAGCTGTCTCCAAGTTGCTAGGTGAGTTGTGAGCCCTCGAAAGGGACGATCCCTCAGTTCCTTCCCTCATCAGATAACTAATGGGTACTTTGTTTTCGATTTGTTTGCTAATTTTTATGATAAACATGTTATTATCCTGCGAGTTGCCCCTTCCATTCCTACATGACGTATCCCTCGTGTGCGCAGCCGTGTAATTTGGCCACTTAAAATTGCATAAACTCCTGACTGGCGGTGGTCAAAACGCGGCTGGCTCATTAATCAAAATGCGGCTTAGTGGTAGTAGTAGTGGTGGTGGTTGGTGCGTGCTGTCTTGCACTGCAAGAAAAAAATGGTTTAACTCAAAATAGGGAACAGGACTTCATATATATGATCATATTTATTCTATGTTTAGAGTTTTTTAAGTCTTTTAAAGTCTTTTAAAGTAACTACTTTCAACTGAAACCACTATATTTTAAATTTTCCAACTCTTGATCAGCTCTGGTTTCTACCAGTGTATTTACCAGGGCATGTATTGTATTGCCATTCATATTTTCCGTACATCACATGTTGATGAAACGAGCAGATAAAGATATTAGCAACCAGGGATAATCCTTGCTGCCAGCCAAAAACAGATGGATTGCCAAAACCAGGCTGGCAGAGTCATAAATCCATTGTCTCATAATTTAACTGGGATTGTGCTCTGATTCTTGCAGGCTCGCTGCGACCACCGGGCTTAATTGGTGGCTCAAAGCCCAAGGTGGCCACGCCGACGGTCGTCTCCAAGATCGAGCAGTACAAGCGCGAGAATCCGACGATCTTCGCCTGGGAGATACGAGAACGCCTGATCTCGGAGGGTGAGTGTTCCACATAATTGCAGCTAATCCGCGGACGCAGATTGAACGCTGATTGATCGGCGGTCGCTTTTAGCTTTTGATCTCGATCTTCGACTGCTCGGTAATTGCGTAATCCCGCCTTGCAGGTGTCTGCACCAATGCCACCGCTCCATCGGTGAGCAGCATCAATCGCATCCTGCGCAATCGAGCCGCTGAGCGGGTGGCCACCGAGTTTGCTCGCACCGCCGCCTATGGCCTGTACCCGCCACCCCCTCATCCGTACGGTAGCTTCACCTGGCATCCGGCCGGCAATGTGCCCGGCGGCCAGGGAGTACCACCACCGCCGCCTCCATCCGCCCTGTGGTCCGTCGCCGCTCCCACGCTCGCCAATCTGCCTCCGAGTGCAGCGAGCGCTGTGCCCGTCTCCACTTGTGGCTCCCTCAGTTCGGCGCACTTGATGGCTGGCGGAGCAGGTGCCACACCCACCAATCGAGCTATCTCTCCTGGCTCTGGCAGCCACGATACCTTGGAATCAGCGGATGAGAACCGGCACATAGACTCCGATTATCTGGATGACGATGATGAGCCCAAGTTCAGACGGAATCGGACCACCTTCAGTCCGGAGCAGTTGGAGGAGCTGGAGAAGGAGTTCGACAAGAGTCATTATCCTTGTGTGAGCACCAGGGAGCGGCTGTCCAGTCGCACCAGCTTGAGCGAGGCAAGAGTTCAGGTGAGTCAGGGGAAAAATAGATTTTAAATAGTAACGAAGGCTTCTGACTCAATCTCAATTACTGCCCAAAACTTTTCATAAAACATAATTAAAAGTGGTTAATAAAGTAGTTACATAGTATAATCAATACCTCAAATAACTAATCATTATTAAATATCATTTATTTCTACCCTTTCCAGGTGTGGTTCTCCAATCGCCGGGCTAAATGGCGTCGCCACCAACGCATGAATCTGCTGAAGCGTCAGCGCTCCAGTCCCGCCAATCCGCTGCACTCGCAGCAGTCGAACGATGCGCCGGCCAGTTCGCCCACGCCCAGTAACCACAGCAGTGCCTCCACCTCCGCTCCAGTGGCTCCCGTGCCGCCACCTCAGCAGCCGTTGCCCCTGTGCGGTGACCACTCGCCACAGGGACCGCCGCCTTCAGTGCTGTTGCACCCACTGCATGGTCCTCCAGGCGGCCACCATCATCATCATCCTCTGCACCTGCCCACGCATCCAGCTGCCCTCCAGCTGCTCAGCCACTACCACCAGCAGCAGCAGCAACAGCAGCAGCATCAGCAGCAGCAGCAACATCATCAACAACAGCAACTCTCACCCAGTGGATGCAATCCGGCGGCGAGTCACCTCTCCATGGGCGGGGAGCGGAGTGCCTTTAGGAGTCTGGTGAGCTCACCCTCGGCGGCTGCCTTCCTGGGATTGGCCAGGCAATATGCAGTGGCTGCTTCACTAACAGTTGCCGAGGAGCAGCGCTCCAGATTGCACTACTCCGCGGGCGGTTTGAGCAGCGGTGGTGAGGGCACAGGACCCAATACCAACACCAGCGGCACCACTCAATCTGGCGGCTCAACCATGACGGTGGACAACTCGTCATCGGATTCGGATGAGGAGATCAACGTGCACGACGATTCCGATGGTGAAATTGAGTCGTCGGCGGCAACGGCGGCAAAGGTGGCCCGCCTGTCATCCTCCGATGCGCCGGCCACGTTGCAATTCCTAAAGCATGACCGCTAGATGGGCCACATGGGCGGCAAGGGCCACCTGGTCTAGATGGGCGGCGGCAAAGTCTAATTGAAAACCTGAGTTGTGCGCGCCTCTGTGATTGACAGTGGCAACAAAAACAAAAGCAGCAACAACAACTACTGATGCAATTGCAATTGCATTTGAAATTGCAGCTTGGTGGACTGAAATACGAGAAGCGACTACACACACAGTGGGCAAACAAATCGAAAAACCAAAGTTAAAATGCTGCTCACCTACTTGGCTGCGGTTCGGAGTCGCTAGAAAAATAGAAATAAAAAAAAAAAATAGAAAAAAGTAAACAGAAAAATGTAGCAGACAACAGCAGCAACAACATAATGGGCGGCTTAAGATTAGCTGAAATTGTAACTAATACCCGATACGAACACGCTTTTCCCACTTGAAATGCACATGCCCATTGTATACCCTATAGTTATGCATAATTATACTATAATACTTGTTCATTCGCCGGCTGCCGACTTACCTCATCACCATTTAAGGCTATAGCATATGCAATATCTAACTATATGTAACTTTAAACTTTAAAATAGTCCTAAGCCAAATCTATTTATGAATGCGTATTGTTTAAGCATTTGATTCATGAGTTGGTTGCGTTTGAACTGATATTTAGTGCGTAGACTAAGTGTTTTTGGCTCAAATCAAAAAAAGAAAGAAATGGTCAACCGCTGAGTGAGAAACCAATAAAAAGTGCAAGAAATAATCGAGAATCGCTTACTTTCTTTCGGCAATAAACAAATAAGAATATAACCAGGAAATCGGTTTGTATAGCCTCGCTTTGGTTTGACAACAAATACAATTTATACGTTCGATTTCACGCATAATTATCCATTCAAACACACTGGGCAACACAAACACACACAAAACGCGGCCGAGGAGCATAAATAAGCATTTAACACTCGAAAGCTTCTTAAAACGTTATTAAATATTAATACAATCAATATTCATTGTGTGACCACAGAACGAAGACAGTACAAAAAGCCAAACGAAATCGAAATCAAAAAGAAAAAAAAAAACAAAATACGCGCATAGAAAACGCTTAAATTTCGAACGTAATGGCCAATATGTCCAAATCTGGCTGATAACATCGACATTTTAATTATAACCAAATGAAGCCGCGCGCACAAACACAGTGGGGACAGACTAAACGCGACGAGGAGATGAGAATGGATGGTATGGTTTGGTATCATATGGTGTCGCATGGGGACCGATTAAAAATGCCGAGCCAACTAAGCACATAAATCAATGTAAATTATGGTGTTAACAAAAGGCGAGCTTGCAGGCTTGGATTGGATCCGATCCGATCGGATGGGATGGGTTGGGATCGGTTTGGATCGTTGACTTTTGTAGGTTGGTAAACCGGGTGGATGCGCGTCTTTATTTCTGGCCTGGCCGAGATTTAAATGAGCTCCTCGCATCTGATAAGCGAAAGAGCGTGGAGCACCAATTCGTGTCGATACTTACAGCTCCGAACGGAATCGGGATCGGGATTGGAAGTTGTGGGTTTGCGGGTATTGGGGGATTTGAGAATGGTCATCGGGTGTCCACAAATTCAATTTGCTTGGGCTTTTATGAGCAAATGGCCCAGCCCCATCTCCATCGTCATACCAATCGACTTATTCTAATTTAGTGCGGAGCTCTGCTCGTGAGCATTCCTTTAATAAATTTAAATCACCTTCTATTGAAAATATTTTCACCTCGGGCCCATAAATTATACATTATACGATATTTATACAGTCTGCGCCACGTCTCTGCCTGTATATATGAACATGTATGTATATATATTTTCGGCTTTTATTTGCCTTTTGGGTTCGCGCTCATTCAGTGATTTCGTTTAGTGTACTTAACTTTGATTTGACGGCCTGGGGATTCCATCAGCGTGGTTTTCGGCTGCAAGGGATTCGCAGGAGGATGCCTTGGTTTGATGGACCTGGGCAAAGTGGCGCTCTCATGAGCGCCATATAATCGCAGTCAAACATTTTTACGATGCAGCATCGCAAGCTCGTATATCCAGCAACCTCGACGAGCTGATCAGTTGGCCACTTGATGGGCCACGAGGATCCTGCAGATTGTCCTGCAACTTTGTTGCCAAATCTTTGTGGCCCGCTGTTGGCTATGAGCAGTTTTTATTGTCTTGGGTTGGCGGAAATCGATGAACTTTACCAAGGCTCCACCGCCGGACTCGAAGTACACAGATACAAATTTTATTAAATATAAATATGATTAATGCGATAAGCCTGTAGCTTAAAAAATCATTTTTATTGAAACTTATTAAAATGGCAGATTATTTAATCAGTATTTGTCAACAAAAAGTGTACCTCCAATATATTTATATATTTTAAAATTATTCAACATTTTCTATACCCAATATTTTCCAGTGCAAGTGTATCTTTTGTGCCTCCACTGGCAAGGAGCCGGTGATAAATCTGTTGGCGAGCCGGCGCAACATCGCCATTGCATACTTCTAAATGGACCATAAACGTGCGAAGTCGCAACACCAGCAATAACTAAAGTTAGTTACGTTTACTAATATGACAACAATGTTGTTCTTGGGCCCTTCCCCATCGCAGCCCTCGCAGATGTAAATGCGAGCTAACCAGTGCCAGGCGAATATATCTTTCCCAGGTTGTGAATGGGAATGGGAATGGGTGTCGTTATTCCGCCATTACATTTACGGCTTACAAAAACAAATACCACAAATAAGGGGCCTCCCCCCCCCCCCCCCATCAAAAAATAGACTCCTCCCCCCGGCAATCAAACACGCAAAAGCAATTACATATCCTATGGTTTTCATATAGTCACGAATCCCTAACTTAATACATAAAGGGTAGGAAATTTGGTTAGGAGTCAACTAAAACTGCTGCTAATCAATCGATAATGCAAGTTTGTCAAAAGATCAGTTTCGAAATATTTGTAGTTGATATTAGGTTAAACAAGGATTTTTTTAATTTTCAGAAATTATCTACAGGCTAAAATGATCAACTTCTACGAATCTCTTAAACAGAAGAATTTAAATCATTAATTTCCTATGATATTATTACTCAAACTATAAAATTGCAAGTACTGTAGGCAAATTTATAACTTTATAAGTAAAACAATGATTGTTTTTTTCTACTATAAACTTCGTTACTAACAAATTGAGTTGATATATATATATTTATATATATAGGAAAGTATATCCAAAGGCATGCCTGTGAAACATGTTGAAATGCGTGAGAGTGTCGCCATCCAGTCGACTGATTTATGCCCAAACTTAAATGTCCACAATGGCGATTCAGATGACCCGACCCGTTTGATCCCCCTGCGGATTCCCCCCAGTCCCAAAGGTTTGTTAATGAGCCGAGCGATTAAAACAAAAAATGTGCATTTGTGTGTTTGTCCGCTCCTTAAATGAGCTCGAGCTTTTAACGCGCAGCGCTAGGAGTATGGATCTCCAGACTTATAGAGGGGATATACGAGGCGGGGACAGAGTGATTTTGTCTCGTTGTCATCTCATTTGGAATTGGGCGATAAGACAAATTTGTTTTCTTTGTTTATAACTTTATGCAGATACAGGTTTCGGTTCGGTTTCAGTTAAAGTTTCAGATGCGCTGCTCCAACGGGCAACGACGACTCTTTCCAAGATCCTTACCTGAAATACCCAGTAGAGTATTCCAACTTCGCCGGCAGCTAATTGAGTGGGTATACCACATATATATATATATATGTTTAATCTTTGTCGCCTCGCAAGCTGGAGCCTCGAGTCTGGCATTCTGAACATTGATTTGAATTTTGAATTCAAATGTCTCCGTTTTCGTGGCTCTTTTTGGGGTTTTATTTCATTTGGACTGCGGCGGCAGCTGCCGTTGACATCTTCATTAACGAGGCGTGTGATCAAAAGAGTAATGAGGTGTTGATAGTGCCCCCAAAAAGTGAGTGGGGCTTTATAGGCATTCCCCGTGGATTAATTGGGAACAATGCCACTAGTCCGCGTCCGCAGAAGTTGTTCTAGTATGCGCCCATCGGTAATTGGGAACCTCTTGTTCCACGGATCGTTTCTGGCCTTTGATGTCTTTTCAAATCTTGTGATCCTAAGTTGGCTCCGGCTCTGAATCCGATTCTTGTTCAAATGCTCAAACTGAAAACCGAACCGAACCGAACCGAACCCGTATTCAGCTGGGGCCTTTGTTATGGCTGAGCAATTTGCATATGATAAATCTGCTTCCATATTTTGTTAAATTGCTGTGCGGGTTTTCTCTTATTGGCCTGGCCTGGCTTTTGGGCCAAAACCATTGGCGCGTGGTAAATTGGTTGTATTGTAAGGCATCTAATTAGCGGCCGGCTACCGAATTATGACCAATTATAACTATTGATTGATTGTGGGCTATAATCACTGGGCTACCCAACTCCCGTTGCTGCGGATTTCGGTTTCGAAACATTATTCGTTCTTTCGCATTGTTGTGAAAGTTTATCGGTGGGGCCAGAAAGTTTGGGAACAACAAATGTCAAAAGGTTAAGAGCCCCACACCCATAAAAACAACATGTGCACATATTTATTTATTATGGTAGGAAACTTTAGCTATGCTAGAATTCTGATTTCTAAACTATAATTAATTTAATTATTTATTTTTTGAATTAAAAAAAATCTAGTTTAAGGTATATTGAATTTAATAAACATTTATTTAGAATTTAAAACTAATTTTACTTTAAATTATTTGTCTGATTGCTTAAGACTCCAAAAATTCGTTGATAATTATTTCGATAATTATTTATATTTATGCATATGTTTTATTTACTTTTTTATTGTTTGTTTTCTTTTGAGTGAAACACTAAATATTTTATTTAAGTATGTTTTGAGTGCGGGCCCAGTGTTTTGCCATAAAATAAAACACTTATTGGCCAGCCAAACAATGTCTAATTAAAGGAGGTAATCGCCGCGAGTCGAACCACTTAGTCTGCGCATAAATCTCGGCCTTCTAATGCTGTCCAGCAACCAAAAGAAGTGGCTGCCACAATTAACCGAGACTTATGACGCTGCACCTGATTAAGATGCAGCCGCATCCCGTCCTGGCCATCCGAAGATCTCTAAACTACGCCTATTGTTCGGCCAGAGGAGAGATGCTACGAAATGCCGACTACTACTTACAAAAATGTTAAACGGCTTTTTGGCCAAGATTTATGGCCTGTCCCAAAATCACAGAAGACCCGTTGCTGCCGACCGAGAAATCGATCGATCCCCCTTCTCCACTCCAAACCCAATTCAATCCGATCCCAGCCAGCTTTATGTTGATGCGGATCGGCGGATCGCATACCGGCGAATCACCCATAAACGAAGTCACCGTATGGTGTTCGCATTAACGTATTAATGCGCCTACATCGCCCACTAATTGAGCCACACCAGCCACACCGACCTGGCTGATAAGTTGGCTCCGACCTGGGAATATATATGTGTACGAGTATATATCCATTTAAGCGCAGCACTAGCTGCCACATAATGCAAACAATATGTCTCTATAGGATTTCAGTGGCTTCATTGATTCTTATCACCCTATAAAATACATTTCGTTTGATTATTTGTATTTCTCTCGCTGTTTATAAGCCTTCTTCAGTTCTACACTCAAAGAAAAATCAAATGAGGTTTCTTAAATGTTGGTAAAAGTAATTAACATTCATTTTTAGCTGGTGAAATATCAGAATATTTGCCATTGAATAAAAATAAAAGTTAAAACCTTTTTCAAGAGAAAAGTGAATATATGAAAATATTATATATAAAATGATATTATTAATATATTATATTAAAGAAAAAATATATGAAAAGTATATAAGTTTTGTATATGCTTGTTAATACTTTTATAAGTTTTAGGGCTTTGATAGTGAATGTTAATAATTTAATAAAATTAATAGAATCATATAAGAATTATTTTTTTCAGTGCTTCGGCTGGGATGTTGTCGTTGTGGATGTCGTTTTTATGCCGCTTGTGTTGTTGTCACCATTGTGGCTCATCGCCGGCTTTTGTGCGCCAACATTTTATTTTCATTCAACATAGATGGCTGCTTTTTATTTGAACTCGATTTCGGATCGCATCGGATCGGTTGGGATCGGTTGGTTCGGTTCGGTTTGGTTCAGAACGGGTTGGCATCGGATTGAGTTCGAGCTTGAGTTTGATCGCGAGTGCCGCGGCCTCCATGCCCATAGAGCGATTCAGAGTGTAATTTATGTCTTTATTTAGTAAAGATTTCGTTTCCTAATTTATTGTGATATCTCTTTGGACAACGGCAGCAGAAGCCCCCAGAGTTCCAAGCCCATCCGCTCCTCCTCCTCCATCTCCTTCGCCTTGCCCTCCTCCTCCT
Organism: Drosophila sechellia; assembly: GCF_004382195.2. NCBI lineage: Eukaryota > Metazoa > Arthropoda > Insecta > Diptera > Drosophilidae > Drosophila > Drosophila sechellia. Next base: position 12,153,409 of record NC_045951.1, on the reverse strand, counting down.
CCATCCAACGTTGTTTTTGTTTTGTCCGCTTGTCGACACCTTGGCCAACTCTTCCTCTTGCTCCCATTTGGGCCCGACTTAGAGATTGTGGCCAAGTGATGATGTTGTTTGTGCTCACCTCTTTGACCGCTCGTTCGTTCTCGTGATTCCCTTGACAGTTTTCGACTCGCAGTTGACCATCATCATCATCATCACCTGTGGCTACTCCTGCTTCTGTCCCATCAGCCCCCGCTCCTCGCCAGGCCTTGTTTAAAGTCCCATTTTCCCAGTCCCCAGTTCCAGTTCCAGATTCAGTTCCCATTAGGAGCGTGAAGTGATCCCAATTTATCTGCTATCTGCTGATAATGCTCACCGAACAAAGTGAATTAAATTGAATTTGAAAATAGCCGCAAATGAGACGAACAAGCGAGAATTCGAAAATTTTAAGAGTTCCCAACTCAAATAGTTAACCCTAATGTGCCCATTTCAAACAGCTTGTTTTCGGAATTTTTTTTTGGTTTCTTACATATGCTATCTTAATTGTTTTTGTATTATTATGTGAAAGTTCTATCTATAGCTTAGCTTCATTTAATTTTTATAAAAATCAATCTATATGAACAGTTTTGAAAAATGTTTTATAAAGATATTCATTATTTTCTTTAAGTGTTTGATCATTGGTTTTGAATTTACTTTAAAATGTAATAATCACTTAAAAATCATATAAGCATTATGTCTAGAATCATGACTTTGAATTCCTGACACGATGGGTTAAAGTGGGTTAGTTCCACTGGAGATCTCCGCATGGATGTGCCAGCTTGGTCACTTGTGTGTCTCCCTTTCGGAAACGGTGTGAAGTCCTTTATTTATGTCCTCGTAATTTATAGATTTTTTATTGCCCAGCCAGTGACGTCAGCGTTACGAGTTAACCCGAATGAGATTGGCCGCGGGCAAATCGAAGACATCTTCATTAGGAAATGCGGCGCGCCCGGATTGAGATGAGATTCGCAGTGGTCCTCGGAGCCGGGCGACAAGTGCTTTTCCTTGTACCGAATGTCTGCTGGGCTAATTGGATTACTCTTGGCCATTGGCCAAGACCGCGAGTCTGTCAATTAAAGCCGCGAACGAAATGCTTACATAAATTCCGAAATTGCTTGCGGTGCGCATCGATTTTAAATGCGAAGCGAAGCCAACGGGCAGCGGCATCGACATCGGCAATTTATATGCAAATTTATTTCAGCTGCGTGCCCAGATTCAGATACAAATTCAGATGCAGTCGCCCCAGAGGTTCGCCAGGTGATAACGATAGCGCCCCGTAACTATATGACGGCGATTATGATTGCACCTAAGCGATGGCTAACTTGGCAGCTAGCAGGTTGGAGGTGGATGCCAAAGACTGCTCGGACTGAAGACTGGGGGGAGCGGAGACTGAAGACTGGGGCGGCGGAGACTGCAGACTGAGGAGCGGAGACTGCTGCCCGAAGACCGGAGCAATTTGCATACAAATGTTGAATGCTCGTAGTCGCCTGCGCTTCGTGATTCCATCGAGATTCTGCTGGATTGGCGATCAGCGATGCACTGGGGGAAACTGGTCACTTAGCAAGAGCAGTAAAAAGTGTTATTAAAAAACCATAAATCTGAAACCATTACTAAACCATTACTAAATTGCTAAGTCCTTGATCAAATACAAGGTCTCATTCAATCCAATTACTTAATAGCTTGACTAAGTGCAATCAATTACTATTACTTTTAAGTTTTAGCTGGCCAAATCAGATGCACAAATGCAATGGGAATCCTAGATTCTTGACTATGTTTCTTCTCAGTGTTCCCTGGCAATTAGATGGCTAATTTATGCGATCAGCTCTGGCCAAGTCACATATACATATGTGGAGCAAACTTAACGGTGAGGAGTGCGATCTTCCGGCGACAGCTGCAACTCTCTCCTGGGACTCGGGATCTGGCAACTGGGATCTGGGATCTGGAATCTGGCATCTGTGATCTGGACTCAGTGATCTGTTGGTCGTGGCTGGTTCTTGGCTCACTTTGGCTGTACGATCAAAGTCCAATGGAACGGATTTCGAGCCCATCCCGATGATTTATCGCGTTGACGGTGCGGCGTTTTATGTTTTATTTGCGCGGTGACAATGCGCGACACGGATAACGTGACATTTGCATGGGTCGCCACTTGCGACATTAAAACATTAAAGGGCATTCTGCTGTCAGCGAAGACTGTCGCATTTGCTGACACCTGTGAGCGGGCTGATCCAGCGCCATACCTCCCCCCTCCCCCTGCGGTATATGGCACATATTTAACAGCTCTATTAGCGGCTATATCAAAGGCTAGGGCGCCAATACCTGATTGTTGTGCTGGTAATTGCAAAATGACAACGACACCCCTACTCCTTTTCGGAGCTGCTAATTGTTGGCAATTAATTTACTCGCTGGTATTTTACACATTTGGGTTATGTGCTAATTTCTACACAATGTGCATGACGGATGGCGATAAACATGATGCAATGACATAATAAAGCCGACAACGCAAACGACGGCGACAACAATGCAGATGCATCAAGGAGGAATATGCAAATAGCGGCGGAAGATAGCGATCATGGCAAGCAAACTGCAGCAAATGCAGCAACTGCAGCGGCAACATCATGTTGCACGTACTACTAGCCAGTTGCCGCTGTCATGTTGACAATTGGTTGGCCGCTTTGTTTCGGCGGCTGTTGTCATCATTGTGTGTTGCCACAATTAACACACAATGTTGGCCACTCAACCACGCCGAATGTGTCCTTTGGATCGCAGGTGGTCCCGGGTAACTCGGTTCCTGGGATCCTTGCACCACATAGTCGCCCTCCATCACTTATGCAAAACGAATTCAATTAACACCTCGACACAAAACATTCAAGCGATCTGGCCACGAACGCTGAGCACGGTAGCTGGATAGCAGGATGACTGGATGGCTGGGTAGCCTGGCACTTGGATAAGTTGGGCACCCCGACACGCAGGACTCTTAACCTTTCTTTCGTCACCCCTGTTCAAAAAGATATGGCATATATGTAGCAAGGGTTCTGCAGAGTGAGTGTGCACTTGGAAAAATAGGAACTGCAGTTTCTAGACTTAAACAACCGGAATATTCCCCAAAAAGGTCCATAACTAGACGGCAAAGTATCAGAATATTTAGAAATTTATAAAATGAAATTATTATCAATATATGTGGTTAAAATATATGGATAGATTTCTTTTATAAGTCATAGTTCTATAAACAAATCGTGCTATAATATGATAATATATATATGATATGATAATATGATATGATCCTCGATCAGAATCCATAGAGTTTATAATGTATATCTTGGAAAACTTGATTCCCTTGAATATAATATCTGATAGTGAATATACAACTCAGGCACTATTTTTTGGAGTGTATCTAGATTCCCCCCTCACAGCGGGAGATTCCTGGTCAGAGATGTGTGTTAATCGGCACGCCGGCGCAACTTCCGTGGCTACCAATTGCAATTGCTGGCGGAAGAGTGACCACCACCAGACCAGCACCACCACCAAGAACCACCACGAATGGAGAACCACCGCGAAGTGGTTCAGTGGTCGCGATCCTACGACAGGTGATACGCGAAAGGAAGTGCTCCCCGCAAAGATCGCCTAGTTATTTATGTGACAAAATTTTGCAAATAATTGGATTGACTGATCAAAGCGATAGTTGGCAGAGAAAACGGCGAACGGAATTGGAATTTAATTCAATTAAATGCGTACTGCGCTGCAATTCCTCAAGTGACCTGCCAACTGTGGAGTTGTGTTCGTTGTTTTATCATCGCATCCAGTGAACCAGTTAGTGGAGGGCAGCTGACCCAGGCTTTGACCCCAGGTTTCCAAGTTTCCTCCGTCCGCTGATGTCTTCATGCGACTGATATACGATCGAGTTGAAGCTGAATGATGAGGGCACTGTTTATTAAATATGTTATATGTGCCCCGGCGGAAAGCGGCTCCCTTCTTTTCTGGTTGCTCGTTTTTTTTCTTTTTGGGTTGGACAAAAGCTTTCCCATAATTTGGGTATTATTAGGGCTTTGGCGAGCGAAGCACCCATCGGAATGGCTTGCTATCCTAATTGGATTAGGCGGAATCGAATCGAAACGAATCGAATTAAAAACAAAATCAAAATCGAACTTGAAATCTTCGCTGCGATATGCGAATCATGTTTGTCATTTTCCCCTGGCTCGCTGGCTTTTACCTGGAAGCGAAAGCATTGCCCAAATATTGTGAAATTGTTCAGTTGAGCGGATCAGCCGTGTCGCAATCTATGACATCCGCGTAATCCTGATATCCATGGGAAAATGCCCACTCTGCTGCTTCATATACTTGATATTTTATATTTTGGAGCAGGCCAACCCAAGATGGCACCACAACCTGTGGGGTGACTCACCCATTAGGTCTTTGTTGGGACAACTTCTTAACCCTAATGATCGTGCCGTGGAGTCAGTCAGTCCACCCATTTCTGGCGACCAGTTGAGTGTGTCCCGCCGCAGAAGTAACCCGCAATTTAAGCCACAACATTTAATTTGTATTATTTGGTCTTGGCCGAAAACGAAAGAAATGGTACTGGGTCATTGTACCTCCCAGCCGAAAAAACAATTAGTGGGGGCGAAACCTTTTTGAATGTTTTATGCTCAGCCCAATGTGGGTCTGATTTCCAGAATGCAAATTATTCAATTCGAAATGCAAATTATTGTTACGATTAAATTGTGGCCACTTCCCTGGCATTACCATTAATCGAATTCGAATAGAGACAACGCTAGAGGTTTTTATTCTGCGGTCAACATGTGACTTGTGGTTGCTCCATGAGAGTCCACTTCTTGACTCACTGCCTCATCGACATTGCCTCAATTATACGCTTGGCTTGTAATGGAACAGGGACTGGGTATGGAACTGCGAATGGATATGGTATCGAGGATGGGGCAGGAGAGCTATAAGTCCGGAACTCGGTCAGATGTTGGTTTACCCTTTCGGTCATGGGTTACACCTACTGAAATGCTCTAGAATTAATTTTCGAGGAGTCATTACCGATGCAAAGTGGTTATTAAAATAACAAATATTACATGCAGATGCTCTCTCGAAATTGGGGGAATATGACACCACTTAAATGAACAGAATTTGTGGTAACCTTTTCCGGACTATATTAATTGGATTATGTTGAACTTGAAGGATGTGTATTCAGTTAACCAACTTTCTTCCAATAGAACTCAATTTTTAGCCATATAGCATATTGATATCACCTCTACTACCAAAGTTTGCTTATACATCGTTGTATAACCTTTGTAGACCAAACCCTTTCCCTAAAAACGGCGAATGACAAACTTAACTACTGGTTATTCGTCTTGGCGGCGGCTCAAATGTATTACCGTTTGAATATAATTATTTTCTTGTCCATTTTCCCGCACCTTTGCCCCTCCAATCCAATCCACCCTTCCCCGAAACTTCCCAAACTTTATGGACAGCAAGACAGGCACAATAAATAAAGATAGCCGGGCCAAGAAAGAGGTCCGTCTGTCTGTGGTGCATGATTATAATGGCATGGCTACTGCAGTGGCAGTCCACCGTGTGCTCCATTCTCTGGAAGCCAACTCCGGATGGTTATGGCCGTAAGCAGCGTTGGTAAGTGCGCTGATCGCCATCGCGAGTGCTTCCTGTGCACATGAGTGGCCATGGCGGGGGGTATGTGTATATAGATGTGTATATAGCCACTGGGCTGTTTTTTTTTTTTTTGGCCAGGAGGAGGGTCTGGTTCTGGGACAACCGGCATGGCGGACCAAGTCGCGCTTTCGAGTGCTATTCGTCTAGAAAAAGCGTTGTGCGCCGGTTAGTGGTTGCCTGGTGCTCGAATTTGGACCAGATAATGACCATATTTACCATTTGCATTCACTTCACATACGCAGATATATACTATATATCTGCGTGTGTGTGACTTGGTAATTACGAGCAATTTTCACTCCTTTTCCATTGAGCCACAGGCTGCCTGACTGACTTGTCCAGCGCCAGATGGTCCGGCAGTGCCACGCCCACTTTTAATACCGCACACACCATGTACGCCCCTTACCGCCTTGAGTGGCCGGGCCGCATTACACAACCTCCATTGTTTCCGTTTTCCGCACAATTATTACATATACAAAATGTATAAATTAATAAAAAGAAAAGGCCAATGCAGTTGCCTTCGCCTTTTGCCTTTTGCATTTGGTATTGCCGTGACCGCTTTTATGGCCACTTAACAAATAAATAAATGCTCCTCAAATTGCCAGGCAAAATAAAAAAAAAAGTATGTATAAAAAAAGGAGCAGTACGTAATGTCTAACCACACTGCCGGATCGAAACTGGCAGACCAGCCCAGCCGTTTTAGCCAAGATTAATAGCTGTAATTGTTATTCATTGAGCGCCGTGCACTGCCATTGTCTTAACACTTGAACCTTTCGGGCCAAAACAGCTGCCCTCGTTCCGAGTATTCCTCGACTTTTCACTAATATCCCAAACCACAAGATCCGGACTCGTGAAATTGCCCATATTTTCGCTCGCCTCAAGTTGCCTGCCTGCCTTTTTAAAGGTCCTCACTTTTGCGATCCAAAATTGATATGTTCCGCTTCGTATCCAAAATGTTTATTTAATTTGCAGTAATTTCCATAATCTTCCGCACACAAGATGCTCCAAATGAAGATGTCAGTGACACAACTGCGGCTTAATTGATTGGCCATGGGATGACACTAAATTATAGACTAGTTTGTAAGAGTTTAAGTAATATATTATAAACCAATTATACAAAATGTATGCCTACTGTTAAGCAACCTTTTGGAGAACTCTTAATAGTGGCATAGTCTAGATATAAACAATGATTATAATAAATAATTTAATGAATAATATAGAAGCTAAATACTAATAAATACTAAATACTAATAAATCCTATAATTCTAACTTATTTTCCATTATTTGTTTCCCTTAAGAGAACTCTGTACAATTTCTCAATCAAAACACCTAAAACATATCTAATTCTACAGCTTATATCTAAAGTAATTATTTCAATTTTTCCAGCACTAAACAATTTTGTTTAAAATCCAAAAAGGTAATTCCGAGTCATGTAAGCACCGGCTTAAGCAAAAGTCCTTCACAACATGGGCTTCCGGCCAAGTTGGTGGCGCATGAAGATGTGACAAATGTGTGGCAATAGCTGTGAAATGGGGGCCGTATGGTTGGCAAAAAGCAGCCGAGAACCTGGCCAACTTGGGCCGGATTTGGCCGGGTAACCAACCAGTCGGATGGATCGGTGGCAAGAGCTGGACAAAAAGGGTGACCAGCTGTGGCTGCCGCATCGGAATCGCGGCCGCGTCCACGTATAAGCCGCTGGCAAAAGCCGTAGGGCGCGTAGCCAGCGAACAATGTGCAAGTGAAGCCCCATAAATATTGTTTAATCGATGTTTGCTCTACGTTTTATTGCATTTATGGCGTTTTTAATGAGCGCGCCGGGTCGCCAAAAGACTCGAAGACAGCAACACTCAAACATACACTCAAAACACTTGAAAACATTCGTACCCGGATGGTGGAGCGTGCAACATTTTAATTTTATGCCCCGTCCGGCGGATGAATGCCCCATTCTGCGACTGCTGCATAGTGTAAGCCGCTGCAGCAAAAGCAGCAGAAAGTGCAACATCGACCGCGGGCGGAGGCATTAAAAAAATCGCACAACAGTCGGCTGGTTAAGAGCGGCTTACAACATTTTTGTCAGTGACTTGGTGACTTTGAACCAGAGCTCCAGATTGTATGGATGGGGCATTATGTCTACGCGCATCCGATTGGGTCGACTTTTGTTGGCAAATGCACAGAAGGAATTGGAAAAATTATAGAAAATATTTATAACATTTTTAAGTACAAAAACTAATTATTGTTAGACTCATTAGCTGGTAATCAATTGAATGAATGAAATGAAACGAATGTGTGAACACACATACATTGTTCCCCTTAAGGGGAATCAGTGGCAGTTGTTTTTGATTTCACATAAATACTTAAGTAATATATGTATGTTTTGTTTTTTAAATATTTAATTATTTCAAAATATTTAGAGACTGAAATATAGATTTTTGCCAGTGCCTTGCCAGCGTCGCCATTCATCAGTAGTTAATTTTGTGCGCCTCGGCAACAAAGTAAGTGGGAAACCAGGATCGTAGAATGGCATTGAAAGTGGGATTTCGCTGGCAATTGGATCGTAAAATGGATATTTCGACGGACTACGGACTACGGACTATGGTTTGTGTTGTGTTGGTTGGATGGTTGGAATAGGGCGTTATCGCTTTAACGGTGATTTAGCGATCCTGAAGCGATCGCCTCTCGGCGCGCCATTAAAATTTCTCATCAAGTTTTATCGGCCATTAAAGCGAAATCTGTATTTAATTAACCAGGCCAAAATGTGAGCTTGAATTGGCCAGCGGCGATTATACCGGGGACTCCTATTTAGTTTGTTGCTGATTATGGGCCATAAAATGGCTGACCAGCCATCCGGGATTCAGTGCATCCATCCAATGGTGATAATACATCTCAGATCCCATATTCCAGATTCCTATATCCCATTGCACAGGCGTGCCAAATTGGTTAACAAGCGCCGAGTCCAGACTTAATACCAATCTCAATCCGGCACCGCGGACCGGACGATCTGGCAGGGTGTTGAGTGGCAGATTACATGCATTAGGCTGCCCAGGCTGTCTGGGCACTCCACCCCCGACCCGATCCCGCCAAGATCCCAGCTCCAGCCACCATCCAATTTATCGCGCCATGACAAATTTACGGCTTGTAATTGCAGTCAGCTCGAAAATTAAACCGGCGAAAAATCCACAACTTCATAAACACAAAAAGCTGCAGACGCAGACTGCAGCTCCACACGCCTGCCCCAATCTTTGGACCTATTCCCTGATCCTGATCCAGTTCCAGACCCCACTGCAGCTCCAAAAGATCCTCATCCGCCCGCCGATCTTTCGCCCGAAATGGCGCTACCCTGCAATTTGCGTCTTCGGCTTCCTGCAAGCTCTCGAACCCTGACACTGCCCAGCATTATTCAATTTGGATCCATACACTGGCAAAAAATGTTTACAAAAAATAAAAATTTGTTAGCTACATGAATTATTTTTAAGGAATTTTCCGGTTGCAAATAAAGGGTCTTTTAATAAATAGCTTAGATTAGAAAAAGAAGCACTAAAGTCAGTCTTTCATAAGACTGCTACAATCTTCTTAAGAAATATGTATTATTTCACTTACTTTTTGTAAACAGCTTTCCTTTAAAGCATACTATGAAATGTAATTTTTTTAAATTTTTAAGGAATATATTTATATATATTTATAAAGATATATATAAAGGTAACTAGTAGTTAATATTTAATGATGTAAAATCTTAAAACAATTGATATAACGAGTAATATAATCTGATCAAATATAATCCTTGTGCCTCCATTTAATCTGTATCCTATTGCTCTGATGTTGTGCCTAATTTCTCCCAGTGCACTTCTGTTTTGGACGATGCTCACCCGCTGCCTTTCACTGCAACACCGATTGCGAGCGCAAATAGCCGGTATTGACTACCGGTGATTGCCGATTTTAATGGCCGTCGAATTGCAGCCACTCCGCCCGCATAGTGTCACATAATTTATTCTTAAATTAGCCTGGCCAGCTGGCCTGCCAGCCACGTCAAAATAGCAGACCACAAACACCCCCTCATGGATGGTCGTGGATGTGGTTGTGGATGTGGATGAATGAGTCTATGGATGGCTGGATGGATGGATGGATGGATGGATGGCTACTGCCGGCCAGTAGCCACTTGGCGGCACCCACTCACCCCATGGATTTTTCGAGCACTGAGGGCTGTTCCATATACATATCCATAGAGTTGGGTGAGTTGGGAGCGGATTCGGGTGACGCCCATTTGCGTGCGTCAGTCGGCCATGTTCATGTTGGCATTGCAATGTCCACGGGAATTTGTGGTGCCAATGCTGAAAGGGCTGAAAGTATCCACTTTTGCCAACCCCACTGCTGGTGGTCATTAATGGATAATGTTCAATCTGCCCACTTTCATGGGTCATAAACCAGTGAACTACTAAGGAGTCGAGCTATTTCGTTTACCTAAGAGAGGGCATGCTTAAATTAATACTCTAAGTTTAGTATGCTTTAATATAAACTTTTAAACATGCTATTTCGAATAGATAGGTGTTCGATGAAGCCATCTAGAGATTGACATCTGTGGGGACACGATCACATTCCCGCCACTCAGTTTTCCCCAGAAAAAGGAGTTCGAAGTGGTGAGCTCAGGCTGAAGGGGGGCTTCTTCGCCAGCCAGGCATCTCCAGCTGTCCATCGGCAAGTGACGGGCTAAAAAATGAAGCCAACGTGATGGACAAAAACGCAAATAAATTATGAATTGCCGGCCAAGAGGAGAGGAGAGGAGTGGAGAGCATTGTGTCCGGTCCTCGAATGCGGCGCTATCTGCACGGTCTGATTGATGGTTCCGCGCCTACGCCGCAACAACGGGGAATTAAATGGTATTATTAAAAGGTAACAAGCTAAACGCCTTTTAAAAATTTTCGGTGAGTGGCCGCTGTAATGGCAGTGGCAGTAGCTGGCAGCCAAAAGGGCTGGGAGTTCACAGCCAAGAACTAAAAAAGAGCCGGGAACGTGTTATTTATGCATTAGCATCGCGGCAGAAAAGGGTCATCGCAATGATGATGCCACCGACAGGAGGAGCAGCACTGCAACTGCACCTGCCACATCGGAACGGGGGCGACGAACCACCTCGAACTGACTGACTGACTGACTACAGTTGGCTCCCTTCCTGCCCTTCCCATCGACCATTGTGGATTTAAATAAATTCCAAATTAAGAAAAACCAAAAAGGGTTCGTCGTTCGCTAGGCGTTTTTCCAACGCATCCAGACCCCATCATCAATTCATCAAAACAGGGTCCACTCCACATCGCAAGGTGAAAAGGGGTCCAGGCACTCGGTGATTAAAAAAAAAGGACGATAAGCAGCGGAAAAAATTAGAGCAATGTGTGCAAGGACTCGTTGAATATGGAATAAATTTGGACAAAAATGTTCTCGATAATGATGCAACATTCGATTTTTTTTTGGTTGTTGTGCGTTCCTATAGCTTCTACATTTTTTGTGGAGTAGCCGGCGGAAATGCCGATGAGCAGACAGGTGAGTTTCAGCCTTTGACGCACGACAAGACAGCTCCTCTGGGCTCTGCACCCAAAGTGACCATAGTTAGATGGGACGTCGGGTAGCCCAGAGATCCCAGATACGCATCATGCGCGTGTCCAGCGTGCGCTGTCTATGAAAATTAGCCCACACTTTTAAACAAACTCCGCGGTGGTTTTTTAATCAATCGCGTGCGCGCCCATCAAGTTCGATCCTCGGATCGTCAGATCGCTGGATACACCAGTTCACCAAATCACCGATTGGACTTCTCTCATCGATGCTCTAATATAGGTATCCGTCCATACAAGAGAACTGGCCTCGCATGATGGCTCATCACCTGGCTGTCGGATGAAGCAATCGCAATCGACCTTTCGCAGTTCGTGCTCCTTCAGCTGCCGCCGCCGCATTTGACTCACTTGGAGTTGCGTGATTTTAGCATTTGTTTCCTGATCGATCGACTTTAATTACGGACTCAGTCGATCGCAGCATCTGGAGTACGCCATCCGAATCGGAGCCAGTGAATTGGAGCACCCCGATATGGGCAGGTACATCATAAGTATTCTAATGTGCGTGTGCTTGGACTCAAATTTTAGAGCGGATATGGAAATATCATAGTTCATTTATGTTAAGAAACATGGTTCAATAAGATGATCAATTTAGTTTCGTATTACATAGAAAATTATATACAATTCAAGTTTTTGTATTATTATGAAAAAAAACATGTAATACTGTGCATTCAAGTAAGATATAAATCCCAAAAACTACTTTCTTAAATATAGAAATTTAATTTCAGTATGCTATTGTATGCTATTGTATCTGTAAACTAGTGAGATACTTTACATACCTCTTATCAATTTGATGTATTTTGTATTTATTTCATGGTTAATTCTCACATTTAAATCTTTAAAACTTACAAAGTAAAGACTTATTTTTCAGTGCAGTTGACACACCTGCTCGCAAAGCATTAATAATTATTGCCGCACAATAAAAAAAAACAGATTTTGATGTGTATGCATCTATCACCTGTTTATGTCAATGCAATGTTTTCAATGGCTTATTTTTTATTCGGCTATCATTATCCAAGGATGCCGATGAATGGAGTCACATGTGCGTCTCATCTTGTTTAACCGAGGACTTGTCTGCTAGGCAAACACTTTTAATGATGCGTTTTATTGACTCGAGAAACGGTTAATTGGTCACGTCGCACTTTATTGATAAATGTTTGGCCATTTATATGGCTGATCGCCCCGAGGCGAAGCTACATATATACATGGATACATGGATATATGAGAATATATGAGGCAGTCAGATGCGCGCGACTTCAATCGGTTAGCTACCACGGCTATAATCTATAATTTACCAGATAGTTAGCCCTGGCTGTAACCCCCTGCGATGTCACGTTGCTCATTATTAAGATTGATTCGGGCTCTAATCACGTGTTAACACAAATGAACAGTCATTACGGAAAACGTGTGTGTATGAGAGGCTTTCCCATACCCATACTCATAATTTTCACCTCTAGGCAGGCGACAAGTGCGACACACAAGCACTGTGAAGCTTCCAAATTTGGGTATTTACACTGGGAGAAAAGGGGTGCCCAAAAAATAAGTATTTAAAGCTAAGAAAATATTCAGAAAAATAAATGCTGCAGATATGCAGATTCTAACATATTTATAAGATATTTAAGTTTATTTATTCTTACTTCATGTTCTTATAACTTAAACTGTCATTTTATGGTTGGATTAGAATCACTTAAGAGTTCATTTAAATGGGCTGAATGTACATTTCAAAATTGTACTCGTATTTATTAATGATTTGAATATGCCTTGCTATTAGTCTCCAACTTTTGCCGCAGTGCATCTTGCACCCCAGCGGGCTGTCGTTCATAACCTTTTATCGGCTTCGACGGAAATCTCTTGTTCAACCCACACAGGCACCGCCGCCGGCTCGTCCTTTATGCGCCCAGATACCCAGATACCTTGATACCTTCTTACCACGATGCCATGATACCTCAATACAAAACATCGATCCCTTTGCGATGCTGATGATTTTTGATTAAGTGGTCTGCGATTTGTCAAAATATTTCACGCTGCCGCCAGAGGAGTAAAAAAAAGAGAGAGAAACCCAAAAAAGATATGGTAAGGGGCGCACGTGAGATGGAGTTGGGTTTTGGCCGGATTGTGTGAGACTCGGTGTCATCGGGAATCTGTCTCTATATCTCGACTGGCTGTCACACGGCGGCAATATGCCATAATAATAATAATATCCACTGGTGACAGCGACAACGACAATGACAATTGCCGACCACTCGGTTACCTGCAACTGTGCGACTCCCAGTGGCATACAGGTGAATACTGCCGATCCACAGCCAATCTGGGCTGACATTTAAAAATAACCATAATGCGTTATACGCATCATGTTTCAATAAATGGCCTGCAGGACAATAGCCCAAATAGTAAACAGCCAAAAAGCCCGAGGTACTGATACCCATTCTCATTCCCATTTCTAGATTTCCTGATGCAGTGCGTCACGAGTGACAAAGAGTGACTAATTGGCGACAGGTCGGTATTGATCTGTATTATCAATGATTTGTGCCACTTTGGCTGCCGGCGGCGTTTGATTCGATATCCTGGGATACCGAGTGTCAGCTAATTGATGTGCGCCAATAAATCTGAAATTCGGAGTGAGTGGTTCCCATGGGGCCATGTTTTCAGATATTTTGGCAGTGCGAATGAGGCTCTTCGATGGAGAGAAGCCAACTCAATCCAATTACTCGCAACGCCCCAAGATGCCGGTTAAGTGGGGCTAAGCCGCTGCCCCGGAACGTAGCGAATCGGATGGACTTGGATGCGATCGGATTGGATTGGAACGGAACGGAACCAATGCCAATGTCCAGCTCGATCGAGGATCTGGATCGAGAGATGCTGAAAAAGCCAAGGAGGCGAGTGGATTGAAAGGGGGCGCCGCGCCGGGTGACACATGCAAGCTATCTGCTGCCATAAAAGCAGCAACAGCAACCTGGATAAGAGCGGCTTTCACGGGCCACAGCACAGTGGGCCAGATTCGCAAAGAAACAAACAAAAATAAGTAACAAATTAATAAATAACTTAATAATTCAATAATTTTCAATAAGAGTTAAAAATTCAAATGATACATTCAAGTTTTTAGCAAAAACTGAGATTTTGAGTGGAAAAGGATTTTCTAAGAATTATTTTACAGTAGCACTATTTGCTCTGCCATTGGTTTCTGCTAGAGAGAAAACACACAGTTTCATTTCTTTGATCAGAATATTAAACTTGACATGATTTTCGGCATTTTGACAAACTATTTGGTATAATTAAGCATTGATTTTCTAATTTGCAAATTCGAATCGCACCCACTGTGCGATGGACGACCGGCTTTTGGTTGGGCAGCGGCGACAAAGGCTGACGCTGAAGTGATGACCGGACAACAAACTACATTCAGCAGATAAATACTAAATTTATGACTTAATTTAACTGCGAGCCAACGACAATTTTGATGATATGGACTAGGGGGACAAGCTGGGGCGAGATGGTTCTGGATGGGATGGGATGGGATCGGCCGACTGAGTGGGCAGTGGCAGCCACGGAGCGGACACAGCCCGAATCCAGTACATTAGCCAATCCTGGTCGCACATCGCTTCATTCACAGCCCGAGACACACATAACTCAAGTGGTTCGGCAAGAGTGGGCAAAGTGGGTTCATGGGAAAAGGCAAAGGGAAAAGGGAGCAGGGATTGCGATGGGTTTAACGCCGATGGTGATGTCTCTATTGGCCGCAGAATCAGGGAAGCTGCGCACAGTTTTCCCCGAAGCTCAAATGCAAGGGGAATGCGATGGTGGAACAGGATCTGGAACAGGGAGTGGGAAACGGGGAGCGATGGTTCGGGAGGAAGCGATGGTTATCACTCAGCTAGCTGGCCAGGGCATCAATTAATTTATGGCTATGCGCAAGTCACAAATTGAGGCTGAATTGGAGCAAAACCAGCTGAAAAGGGGGGAAATTCGCGGAAAACTAAAAACACAGGGAACAAAATTGCAAGTAAAATGTGTTCAATGGGTAATGTGTGCTTCTTAAACTAAACCAAGTCTTAGAACGTTGAGTAACTTTTAAAAATCCCCCTTGAATTTTCTATAATTATATGAAACAAAATCAACTTGCTATTAATGCCTAAATAGTTATAATTAAATCGAATAAGTGTATACGTTCTACAGGTTTTCCCATGCAGCAACAGCTGACAGTGAAATCTGGCCAAGAAGGAAATCGCTCAGATTCGATGTCAGCCAACTGACGGTTGAATTAGCCATGTCACGGGGGTCACGAAGTTCACGGAAAGGAAACGGAGATCGCACACAAAATGTGTTCTGCACCTCTGACTGGCCTTGCGTGTTCCACCAGGTGGGTCTTTGTCTTGGCCACAAAAGATTTTCACCTGCACTCCAGTACCAAGTGGCACAACCACTTCCAATTCCGATTCCGAGCCCGTCTTTTGTGACAGCAATTAAGCGTCTCAGTCAGCCGGATTGTTCCGTCTGGAGGCGGGTCAGGTCGCCTTTCCTTTCCTCCTGGCTTCCTTCACCCAAATAACCAAAAAAAATATATACATATGCGTACAAACTGTTGCCCTCCAGTTCACAGAGCCACGATGAACCGTTCGTGACCCAAACAAATTATTAATTATTAATTGGGGAAAATATGCTGTAATTGTAGCGCTCGCTCCGCATCTTCTTTCGTTTTTCTATGGCTGAGTGGCCGAAAATTAAATGAAATTAGCCCTACAGGTAATTTAACTTTGCATGTGACGAATTTTCTTTCGGCGAGAAAGGTGCGTGAGCAGATATATGTACATCCAAACTTTGTGGTATCTTGGTTTGTGGCTGGTTGATCCGTTTGATTGAACCGACAGCTGGAAATTCTTTGGGGTGATAATTGAGGCACTAAATGCAATAACCAAAAGACTCGCCATAACCCAAGCCCAAGATTTGTCAACAAAACCCGAGCTAATGGAATATGATGATGCCCGGGACTCGGACTCAACGCAAACCGCCCAATCAGTCGCGACAAGTTCGCAGATTGAATGCATTTAACACTTTCGAGCAGTTAACAGGCCAAGTTCTTAACGCCCAATACCCAATACCCCCGATTCCTCCCGATTCTTGGGCCTTCAAAAACGGAAAAAAAAAGTCCGGAGTCTGGAGGCTCGATAATTTTGATTTATGTGGGTAAATCATGAAGGGAACGCAAAGATTTACGATGGATCAGCGCCAGATTTATTACTTTTTGATAGCGGGCGAGAGTCGAGCAGAGTGTAAGGGATTCGCGCGTAAAAAGTCAGTAAAACAAAATCAAAATAACAACACTGAACCGAATCGAACTCAACTGACCAGCAACAGAAATCGAAAGGAGCTGAAGATGCCGATTCCGCAGATTGCATCGCCTGCAGTCGATTTTAATGCGTGCCGCCGTGTCTTTAAGTTATTCTAATTTGCCCGCCGCTGCAGATGTTGCTCCACTGGCTCAGTCCAAGATGTCTCGAGAAGTGTCAGCGGCACATAAGTGTCCCATTGGATCCAGGGTGCCGAGATGCCCCCAGGTGCTGTAACAGCATTCAGGTAACAGGTCAGGTTCGAGATAAGCATCTGTGGCGGTGCCATTGCAACAGCCACCTTAATATGACCAATTTATTGAAATCCAACGCAGCTTATCAATTTATGGGATAACCAAATCGATGCAACAATGTGTCTCTAAAAAAAAATATATACAAATTTAGGTGTTTTGTGGACCTTCAATGACAGCTAGCTAGTTAAACGAAGTATGTCTTTTTAATGTAGGTAACTAAAGGTAATTGTTCAACTTTGTATGTTTTATGTTGTTATAGTACAATCAACTAATGATTGCAGCCTTATCAGCTTATGGAAAGTGAAAGTAAAATTCCAGGAAAATCGAACTTGTGCATAACTAACTCATCGTTTTAATGGCAAAGCAAAACACATTTATGGCAAAGGAAATGATGTATGCCCAATATTTGCCTAATAAGTTTTCTTTATTTAAATGACCTTTTTCTTGCCGGAAAAAGTAATTTTGAGGTTCGTATAGATTTGCAATAAGTGGCCATTGTAAGTCTTTAAAAGATTGTAAAAGCCACAATCGTGTCGGCTTGTGTCTGCCATTTGAACGGAGTTTCGAAATGGCCAAGTCGGGTGGATTTCGCATCTGCGATGTACGGATGTACGGCTGCCAAAGGGAGTCTCAACTGAGCAGCTAGCTACTGCAATTAGTGGCAGCAACATCTTGTTGGCGGCTTCGATTTTCCAACGTTTGTTTTGTATTTTTTTTGGGTTTTTTCCCCCATTTCGGAAAGCAGAAACGGTGAAAAGCTGAAAACTGCGAACTGCAATCGCGATTTCTAGCTGGGCTTCGAGTGCAATTATAACGGTGCAGCGTGGTAATTACCTGTGAATGGCATTTGCATAATAACAGCCGTGCCGGCGGCACAATGGGTGATATCAATGCTATGAGCTGGCCTGTGGGGTGGGAGTGGGTGGTCTGTTTGGAAGGAAGTGGGTGGCAGTGGCGGAGCGGGTGCCAAGTGGGCGGCAGTCGGAGGTGGGGGACGCGGGTGGTCGCGTTTCTGCAGCCAATGCCCCGCCACTCGAACAAAAACAATCGCAATTACCAAACCATATGAGAGTTGGTCGCTTCGCCACAAGTCGGTGGCCAAAGGGCTTTAAAGAGGTCTGGGAACACCATCAGCTAAAAAGCCAGGTACACTGCAACTTTTGATAGATTCTTGTATAGGAAGTAGTATTAAAAAAATGTAAGCAACTAATATATCAACAGACAAGTACAAAGAAATCTTTATTATCCTTATAACCTTGTATCAAATACTCCATACCATTTACTTTCCATTTACCACATCATTTACTTTCTTCTTGTTTTGATTTGTTGCCATATCCTAATAATTTCTCTCACTGTACTAGGAGGTCGAGGCCATCTGCCTGGCAGCAGCAGTTTTAGTAGTAGTGGTAGCAGAAGTAGTAGTTCCTTGCCCACCGAACCAACACGCTTGATGGCACCACCATTACCATCACCATCACCATTACCATTGCCCATGGTGGGGTGTTGGTTTTGGCTTGGTTTTGGTGTTGAAGTGGGGAGTGGAAAGTCGGTTGCCAGGGGGGTGGGGAATCCTGGCTGGTGTTGGTGCCACGCTCTGTCGGCTGTTCCGCCATTTTGTTGCGATTTTGCTGTTGCTACCGTTGCCACTGCACTTGGCTGCGATGTTGCGAGTTGCGAGCTGCCCCCTGTGGCGCCTCTGCCTCCCACGCCCCCTTCCCCTTTCCCCAGACGGTCGACAACAATGTTAATCGCTCCTATGGTTTGCTCAAGATTCGGGTGACTAAAGACGTTTCTACGTCCATTTATATGCAAATTGCGGTAGTTATCGCCATTTTGTTTTTCATTTTCAGTTTTCCACCGTGTGTGTTGTGCTTTTTTCCTATTGCGCTTTTTGTGCAACTTCTAATTGCAGCTGCATTGGAGCTTGTAGCTTGGAACTTGGCGTTTGGCGTTTGGAGCTTGGAAATGTGGAGAAACCGTCGTGGAAACGGGAGCTACTGTATCTGCATTTAATTAACCCTATAACGGTTCGCTAGCCATTCGATGGTTTGCATTTGAATTCGTGAATTATATGATGCGGTCACTAAACACGAATATTTTCCCCACATTTCTTAGCATTTTTCCAACTTTTCAGGCCATGCAGTTTGGATACGTTTTTTTTATTCGAAACTGGCTCTGGAGGAGCGGCTTTTGTTATCGAATGCAAAACTATTTAGCCATTGCATGTTGTTAATAATTTTAAAATCAGATTTCCGCAAGTTTGACGCAGACACGAAGGTAGTCGGCACAATCGACTTAGCTGGAGGAGTATTATACATATACATGCCTTTTTTCTCTCTCTCTAGAGATTTTCTGTTGTTTTTTGAGCTGCATGACGTGTCCGTGTCTTGATTGCGGTTTCTGCCCTTAAAAGAGACAACCGAAAGGGGGCACACACAGCGCCAACTGCTACTTAAGGAGCCTCATTCAGGAGCGGATCAACGGAAATCGGGGCCAGCGGAGGCAACAGCTACAGCTCCTGACAATTGTTGCACAATTACACAGAAGACCTATGGGCACGCAACTTTTGGACGGTTTTGCGGTCTGCGGCAAGGATTTTGTAAGAACTCAAACTTAAACTGAGAGAGCCAAATCGAATGCGAGTTCGGGCAGACGCCTAAGCCCAAATCACGCCTCACTAAGCTGCAGCAACCGAACTCAAGTGGCTGCCTCATGTGGCTAATGTTGATGTTGCACGGTGAAAAAATAAGGAATTATAAGGATACCAGTGGAATCTAATTTTTCATGAATCAGCTAAAAGCAAGATTGGAGTATATATGCAATAAAACCCTTTAGAATATATATATCTAAATTTTTTTATAATGATAGCCTAGTGTTTATAGAATGACAGTTAAGTAACTCATTAATCTTAATTTAACAAAATTAATGTGTAGTATTTTTTCTATGTGTACTATTGCTAGCGCTGCTGATGTTGCCGCTGCTCCCGTTTTTGCTGAAGTTGCTGCTTCTGCTGCTGTTGTTGTTGCTGCCGCTGTCCTCGGGTTCGTCCTCAATCACGCCATCGCCATGCACATGAACTACATTCGTCTTGGAGCGTCTTTGTCTTGGATCCGCTCGATGTCCGCACTGGCCCCCGAATCCGGCGAGGAGTCCCAAGCAGAGCGAATCCCTGTTTGGATGTTTCTGTTTGCTGCGAAATCAATGTTGACGCAAATACGTGTATGTAGAATCATTTTGCCGACAGTTCAGACTTATTTCTTTCGCTACCGAATTTAATTGGATTTTCTCCCTGACTTAAGGGCTTTAACTGCTGTGGTATGTGGAAATCATTTCTGGCCCCAGACACGCAATGTGATCTTCCGCTCTCCCCCCTTAGCCGGCTCACTTTTCAGCTGGCCAACTGCAAGTTGACTGCAGTCGATGATGCAGTATCCCCGGCTCGGCGACACTCCCCAAACACCTTGTGCCCCCCCCCTCCCCCTTTTCGTGGGGAGCAGTAAAAACTCACTTAATTTAGCAACTGCGAAGAGTTAATCATTACATTCCGCCGGCCGAGTGGTGCGTGCTCGTCGTGATATCGAAGGAGGACCACATGACTCAGCCGCCCGCCGATTTCAGTATCGAAATCTGAGTGACGGAGCCGAGAAATGGATTAAGGGATTATAACGCCATCATAACTAAGTCAGAAAGTGTTACAAAATAATTATTATTAATCTGTAATTCATATAGTATATTATATAAAAATACCTTATTTTCTAAAAGATTGGTGAAAGCCCCAACAAATAACCGCAGAATGTCAGAGTTAATGGCATTTCAAAATCTAATTCGCGGTTACACCAACTTTTAAGAAGAATCAGGAAGTTGTTGCAATTTAACCTACAATGAAATACGTAGATTTGTTTGCTTTCGCATTACTCAGCGAGATTTTGACGAACATTTGTATGCAAATGGGAAAAAGCAACTGGAACTAGACAAAAAGCGACACTTTAATCATTCTGAGCAAGCGCTAAACATTTCCGACCAACAAAAACAGAAACTTGAGCATATTTCCGTTGGATTTGGTATCTAGAAAGAAGGTCTTGCGCTGAGAAAAATATATTTTACTACATATATAACTGAAGAAAGAATTACAAAAACTACTTCTAAGATAGCTTATTCTGAAGATGCCCTCTATTATAGATTTTATAAGGGTAATATATATTGGTATTTGAAACGTTAAAATATATCAATTAAATTTAAGCTGGCCAATATAGACATTTGTATACAAAGAAGATATTTTCGTATCTTATGGATTGCAATAGTTTTCTCTTTGTGTATAGAACCTCTAGCAAAAGGTTTTTCTCTATGAGGAAGCTACAGTGCTGTGCCTAAAAGTTATTTTCTATTTGTTTGTTAGCATTACGAAATTCCTATTCTCTGTTTGGGTTGGAGGAGTGTTCTACCCCAGGGTTTTTCACGGTTCACCAAGCTGGCGGCCCACTCCTCCAGCACAAGCCCCCCTCAAAAAAAAAAGACTATGACCCCCGCCTTGGTGGAAATCAGCATATGCATATGCCTACATGTGGGTAAACACCACCGCGTCGCTAACCACGGCCACAAAAACTCCGCCCGGCCTGAGCACTTCTTGTCTACATTGTTTGGAATATTTTCAGCCGGACAACGGACAAACGGACAAACGGACGGCGGACAAACGGACAGGCGAGCAAACAAAAACAGGAAGCGTGGCTACCACAAATATGCAAGGCACACGGGGCTGGGCTCTTAGTTTTGGGTAACTTTGGGCTGGGATGTAGATACTAGATGGCTATCTGGCTGGAACTTGGGCACTTTGCTGCCGAAATAATGGCGGCCGGCAGGCGTTAGCCAAGGCGGCCATAATTAATGCGCCCATCCCCGAAAAAGTTGCACGAAACGCAATTAGAAGCAGGCACATAGTCGAACACACACAGTCGAACGCCCTTAAATGGAATTTCTATTTGTTATATAAACAATAAATTTAATATAAAACATGATTATTCAACCAATTTTTTAGGTTATTTTGAGACAATGCTTTTATTTTAGTTGTTCGCGGTCGCGAGTATCTTAATACCAAAAACAAGAGATATTATATTAAATAGAAATGCTAAATAGAAATGCCGATTGCGTTATTTTCTTATTTCTACTTTTTTCTTCGAAACAACATTAAAATGGTTTTACTGTTGCTGAAAGAAAATCCCATCTAAACATTACCATTTATTTTAAACTAAAGGTAAATTCACTAAATGTATTTCAAATTTATTAAAAATTATTGGAAGTTATTAATGTTATTTTAAAATTTGTGCATTATATTTACAAATATTATTATATTTAAATCAATTAATTAACAAGGTTGTATTTAAAGAAGTTGGCCTGTAGCAGCAGGCATAATTTGTGTTGTTTTGGAGGGTTAATTTGTGCCCCCTCGGGCGGTTTGTTAGATACAGTGATAAATGTTTAATTAGCCGCGTTATTAATCTAATCAATCATGCAGGCCGAAATCAATCAGGAGGGGGGAAGTGGAGGGGCTGGGCAGCGCGAGTTAATTCCGCTGCTTAACATCCGATCAACACTAAGCCCCCTTTCAGACCCCCCTCCATCCAATCCGTGACTCTTTGGCTTTCTTTGAGTTTTCTTAGTCCCCGCTCATTGGGCATAACTAGGTATTATAGTTACCAAGAGAGTGAATGAGACAACTCTATAGCTAGTGCGCAGTTGCGCGTCTGCTCTTCAGACACGCCTCTCACTCGCTCTCACTCAGTTGGCCAGCCAGCTTGAGTTTGTCTCAAATTATGTAAGGTGAAGGTGAGTCGAGCTCAACGCGCTCTCCCTCTCATTTAATTTTTTTTTTTCCTCTTTTGTCATTCATACATATATATATTTTTTAGTGGAAGCAACTTTTGCCTATTCTTCTATCAACATAAATAAATTAGTACGCCTGCGTTGGCAAAAGTTCTGTACGCTGCGTGCATGGCTGTGCATTTTGAATGGCAAAACTTGAGCCTCTCTATCTCCGTAGAATCATTGTTATTTTGCGCTGGCAAATTATAGGCCATTAAAATTGATTATTTTCTATTATCAGTGTGGGAGGTTGTCCGTTCGCCGCCTCTCTGTCACACCCACTAAAAAAGAACGGGGGATAGAGAAGCGCGGCTGCAATGAGGAGTTGCAATAACAACACCTCTGGCTGTGCAAAAATCACTTCACTTTAAAGGGCCCAAACACACATACATGTGTACATACACAGACTTAAAAGTTGGCGGCCATTATTACACGGCTCCTGATTTCTGTAACTCAGCCAACCAGCGAACAAGTGGGAGTGAGAGGGGAACAGTGGGCGAAATAAATCAATTAGCCGACCCATCTTCACCTCGTGCCGCTCCTGTCACTCCACTGCAATCGCAATGCATATTGCGCTTTTCCTCTCGCTCTGGCTACTTTGCTGCGCAGTGTTATCTCGCTCTCTTTCTCTCCACCTAGTTAATCGGTTACGTCGCTGCTTACCACCTTCTTGCCACCCAAACTGCACACCCCACTTGGCTAGTAACCACCGCGGTGGTTGGCCAAAACGAGTGGAGTCGCGTCCAACGCGGATTCATTGGTTTCTCGTCCGGCCAAGTCACTAATGTCCGCCAATGTCCCGTGTAATGCGCTTTTTGCGCATCCCCGTTATTGGGGAAGAAGCAGAGGAGTTCGGAGTACGGGAGCCAAGGATATTGGGAATCACGCAAAAAAAATTGATATCATTTCATACTATAAGAATTTAAAAAGTTTGAATATTGGTAGAATTTACATATGTAATATATATCTTTAATATATATTTATAACTTTTGCTTAGCTTAGACCTACATCATAAAAGTATGGCTTATAATGTCTTAAAAATTAAATGTTCACCATCATATAAACGTCTTCAATTGCAAACATTACCTAATAAATTGTTTACCGCCAACAGCCCTTTGATTGTTTATCTTATCAATTCATAAATACCACCATCAATACGAGAGTAAGAAAAAATAAATAAATTAAATGACATTATTGGCACATTAATATGAAACTTAATATTACATCTTTAAGATATAGTTTTATTTAAGGATTAGGTAATATATCATGTTTAATTTCCCTAAAATCACTAAAGCCCACAAAAAGCAGTCGAGTGTTTCTCTCAGTGCTTCCTTTAGTGATCGATGATTGATAGCCGATTCGTGGTGTCGGCATTTCCATATAAAAACTTTTCCAACTGGCCAACACCACGTATGTATTAGCAAACAAAATCGCCGCTCAATTAAAAGGCCAAAAGCAACTGGTAGCGCAGCTCGGGCCAGAAAGTTTTTGATAAACAATGCACTGAAATCGAATGCCCGAGTAATTAATTATTGAACTTTTACAACTGCTTCGCTTTTCTCGGCTTATTTTTTTTCACCTCAGATTTTGCCTCTCATTTCCACAAAGCAAACTACTCAATGGGGCGACGCTCAAAGCGAGCACACACACACTAACGCACCCCCACACACACACACACTCAGAGGCGGTAAAAAAAAACACGGCTGAATGCTCAGTGGCAAACCGACCACAAGCACAGGCAAACCAGAATGCAGCAACACAACAGCTATAGCAACCCGATCCAAGTTTTGGCCAAGTAAGATATTGCGCTGCCGGTGGCTCCGAGTTCAGTCTCATTCAGCGAGTCGGCGGGCGTTGAGTTTGAGTGCGAAGTGCGGTGCGCGTCGAGTCAGCGAGCGTTGAGCAGCAGCAGCAGTAGCAGCAGCAACAACACGACGCAACAGCAACATCAGCCGCAACAGCAGCAGCAACAGAAGCAGCAACTTGCAACAGCAACACAAGCGAGCGGTTCCGGTGCGCGTTTTCGAGTGGCGTGCCAAAAAAATAAGAAAGTTCACAAATAATCCCTTTCAAAAAACCGTCGGTGAAACACAGAGAGCCCCACAAAATGCCGCCTGTTGTTCACTGAGAAAAAAAATAACCAAAAACTCGAATTGCATTGCTGGCGTTTGAAGATTTTTGGAAACGTGGCATGGCAACCAGCACCTCACCCGGACCCACAAGGACAACTGCAGCCATTAGAGTCTCCCTGCCAGGAGCAGCAACCGCCATTCCAGCCACCGCCACCGCCGGCTCCCAATCCCCCGGCGCCATCATGCCCATGGCCGCCGTGCCATTGCCGTCGCATCTCCAACTGCTGGGCAGTTCCGCCGGAGGCGTCGGCCAGCCGGCGGCAATCACGCCCGTTTCGCCCACGGCAGCCACCACAGGTGAGTGGTAAAATAGTTAATATTTTACAAGCTTTGTTTAGCACATTTTAATTTATTTTTGATGCGAGTTAGATTGGAACAAAACGCACCTTTCTAATTTAACAAGAACATTTGAATGACTTTATCGACTAGCAGACAGAATAGCTTCACTTTGAATATACTAAAACTTTAGTTTTTATTTAAATTTTTCATATGATGATTTTTTTTTAAAGGCTCATCTTGGTATATTTTGTTAAAAAAAAAAGAAAATGTATTATTCTCTTTTTCTTCTGAAAACCAGAGCTGAAACACCATAAAATGGTATTTAAGATTAATATATTTTAATATCCTAATATTTATTATTAATGATCTCCTTAAGTATTCAGTGAGCAACTTCCTACAAATTTTTTCCGTGACTAAAGGTATTATATTCCTTACAACAAGTCTACAAAATAAGGGTTAAAAATATAAGCTGTACTTAATTTCACCAGACTATTAAATGTATCATCATCAATTAAATACTTCACATTTCCAAGCCTTAATAGTTTTTTTTTTAAATTGTTGCATTATTTTAGAATTTGCTTACATACAGCAAATAATTTTTGTAATTTTTAAATACACGTTTGACTTATTATTTTTATCACCAAAGCTTCAAAAGTAACTTAAATAGCCTTTAAAATTCACTGATTTTCCGTTTGCTTGATAGTTTTTTTATTTTGCACGAGAACTACAAATGTTTTATTCCCACTAACATTTAAGTTAAGTTCGCTGGCTTCTTATTTGATTTTACTACTAATGTTGCCCCTTGTGGCACTGCTATTGCTGCACGCTCCATGTGAGCCGCAAGTTTCGGGCGAATTCCGTGAACTGACAGGGAATCGGGAATCGGAATCGGGGGTCCGAAACAAAAGCCAAGCGGGCACAAGAAACTGGTGGCACTAGTCAAATGCCTGCTGGAGCAGTGCAATGATTTGGAAATTTCACAACAGCAACGCAGCAACAGCAGCAGCAACACGCAGCAAGGCACAATTGAGCTGTGGCAACTGTTTTGGTCTTTCGCACATCAGTGGCAATTTGTTTTGCACAAGTATGGGTTGTCAAATAAAATTAGTTCACGTCGTCGGCCATCGAATGTATCTGCAAGATACACACACACATACAGTACGAGTATATTCCCCGGATGGAAAAAGCGGGACGCAGCGGACAGCAAAGCTTTGACTTGTCTCTGGAAGGTGTTGGAAGTTGCACAATAAATAAATAATTATAAAAAGAGCACCGAGAGGTAGAGACTCGCTGAAAAAGAGACACCAAAAGGGGGGCAGAATCGAAGGGGTTGTGGGGTGAGGGGTGGTAGAAGGTACATGGCATACATTGAAGTTTAAGCATAGGGCAGAAACCATACTTAGGGCTCTCAGGTTACGTGGTGCGTGTATTCGCATTATTCTTAGAAAGCCAAGCGTATAAAAGGTGTGCACAATGATTCCGAGGAGTGCCTCAGTTTCGCTGGGTCTCGGTTTTGGTTTATATGTAGTACGGTTTTTGGTATGGTTAGGCTTGGACTTTTCGTATGCACATGGTCCGAACTCCTTACGTTACTCTCCACTTGCGTTACGTTGGCGAATATGTGTGTCAGCCCAAATGGCGATTCTTCCGGCTAAGGAATCGGGGTCACCATTTCAGGACACTTTGCTAACAATATGCCCAAAGGGAAATATTAGTACTTACTTACTAAAGTGTGACAACTTCAGTGTTGAATAACATAACTTTATTTGGTATATATTACAAAGTAAAGAACTCCAAACTGAGTTCATATCAGTTCTCCTCAATGATTAATTTCCTTACAACATCATTACTTTTTTAATATTCCTATGAATTTAAGAATTTGAAGTGATACGGAACACTACCGAACAAAGTATCTCCCATATTAAGCCAATCCCATTTAATGATCCCAAAAGATTTGTCCAAGGCTACGTTTTATCATCTTTAAGATAAACATACAAACTTAGATACACAATTAAAAAGCAATTATGCATCTGTGAAAAGATAAAGGTGTTTTATTTCAATTTGCATATTTGCACCATACTGGTTAGCCACAATTAATAGCCATAGACCATAAGCCAGAGCCGTACAATGAAATCCAATAAAGGATGGCATAAAATTAGAGTGACTTATGTTAGAGCACGTCGCTCCGCCGCGAAATTCTTGGAGCTTAGGAAAATGTGCGAAGATCGCAGTAATGCGCACTGGCAGTAAAAACCAGAAGCTTCGCTTTCCAGAGGACGAGTAATGCGCTGCGCGCGACAAACAAGATCAGCGAGCACTAACTGAAGGGGATTGGGATTGGGATGGGATGGGATGGGTATGTGGTTAGGAGATCGGGATGGGGATGCGTCGAGGAGCCACATAAAAAGCGAGCAACTTTAATTTATATGCGCTGGCTGGCTGGGAGGATGGTGAAGGGGAGGGGGTGAGGGGGAGTGGGGTTACGGACGAAGAGGCAAAAAGTTACCGGTAGCAATAAATCAAACTATCAATTGAATTCCGAGGCGATCATCACTTGTGGCGAGCTGCGATCCCCAGTTCGAGTTCGAGCTTCAGTCCAACTCCGATCGGCATCGCTTCTTGTTATAAGTCGCACGGTGACGTGCGAACGAATGCACTGAGAAAAATCTGTACTAAATCCAAAGAAAGAGTACGATTTTTAGGGATCTATATATTTAAATCAGCAATAGCTAATATCTACGACAGATACATATATATTGTATATAAACCAATACATAACTATAGTTTGGACTTTAAATAATTATCTATAATATGAATATAATATAATATCTTTAATATGAATCAAGCCAGCATATATTTATATATATTTATATATTTCTCATAAAACATACAATATATTCAATTCCGAGTTAAGCGCTCATCTGAATATATAGCTATACTAGGAAAGCGTCGCACTACCATATTTATCCATATAAGGAATACATAAACACCCATTTAAAATCTTAGTGTATAGTATGTAGAAGAAGAGCGAGTGGCTTTGGTTTTGGGCCGTGGTTCCAGCGATTTTAAGCCGCTTTTGCAATTGACTGAGGCGCATCGCAGGGCAGTCGGAGCTGTCGCATTGCGTAGTAAATCATCGGTCGATCCATAGAATCTGGACTGTGACTGCGACAAGAGGCAACAGGATCGGGACTGGGGCAATCCGGGTGCAAACTCACCGCCTGTTGACATCCAAGTTGGCCGGCTGTTGCGGCGGCATTAATCAAGCATGGCCATAACCGCGGCCACAACAATTGGCGCAACATGCGAGTGCAACAAATTGCAGCCGGGCACTTTTAAATGGAGTAAGCTGGTCCAGGTCCAGCTCCCAGTCCCAGTCGCAGTCCCATCTGCATGGGGTTTAATTAGCCCAGGAGCTGGCGAAGCTGGAGGAGATGCCCCAATCGAAGTGCATACTGGGAACACGATGGCATGCCGTCGTCGCCACACACGGAGCTCGATCGCACCAAAAAAGAGGTGTTAAAATGTGTGCAGTTCTCGCGATCAGATAAAATGTCAAAATGAACATAAAAGCTTCTACATCCGAGGAATGGCCAATTGCTGCCAGTCCGCTGACAAGCGATCTGCCATCCCATTCCGCAATTCTGCGATTTCGATTGTGATTCCGATACAGAGATACTGAGATCCACAGATCCAGAGTCCCAGCTCTGAGGTACAAATTGCCAGCGAGAATTTCATAAATTCCGACTGGAATCAGCAGTCGGTGTCAGCGTTAATGGACCACACCGCGTCCATTATGCCCATAAACGTTGACACTTCCGCCACTGGACGGGGGCATGGAGGACGCAGCAGCTCCTGCTGGCTCGACTTTGACTTTGACGTCGTCGATCAAAAACACACCGAAATTTGTCCATGCCAGCAGCCCCCCAAAATGATTGGAGCCGCAGTCTCTCCAGATGATCGGGCTACAAATTTCTTGGTGTTTCTGTGTCACGCGCGGAATGCCGGCAACAGCTTCGTTTAAATTCCAATTGACGTTTAATGATTTGGCGATCCTGCACTAAGAAAAATAGTATATACAAAAGAAAGAGCACTACTATAAGATGTATAATATTTATATATATATTGTAATTACTTTGGATTGTCTAATTGTTCTTAAACGTGAGGAATGAACTAGTACTATACCTTTATTTCTTAATATCAGATAAAATCTCGAAAATCTAGCCTTCTTGCCATACATTTTTCTTTGTGTTCTAATGATTACTCTCCTGCTCTCCCATTCCAGTTCTCGCCCAACCGCACAGTTTGAGCCCCTCCACGCCCATCCTCACCCAAGGAGCACCCCCTGCCTCGGCATTGGGCGGCATCTTCTGCGGAGGCAGTGCAGCAGCGGGACCAGGAGCAGCAGCGGCGGCGGCCACGAATCTCAACGCCCTGGCCTCGCAGCATCGACTACTGGAGTTGTCCCGCTTCGGACTGCGAGGATATGATCTGGCGCAGCATATGCTATCCCAACAAGGAGCCGTATCCAAGTTGCTGGGTGAGTAAAGTAGGGGGGTAGTTGCCATGAGCAGTTGGCAAGCAGGAAGTCAGACGTGGTCTAGACCACCCTGACCAATGCGATCAGCGGCATTAACCGCAGCGGAACCACAAAACACGCGCCCCAAATGCAATTGCCAAGTGTCCCCAAGCGTCCCAATCGATTTGCACGGCTCCGTTTGTTGGGGTCACGTAAACACGACAAATCGATTGGCAATCGCCATCGCCCCCACCTGCACCTGGACGCCCTCCTCGTCCTCTCACCTTCCTCGCGGGGCAGTCTGCAGCAGCCGCACACCTGTTGCCACCTGTGGCCAGCCATGTCAATCTCGATTTGCACACATCTGCACTCGAAACGGACAATTTGAATTGCAAGCTTAGATGTTGAGCAGGAAACAAAGAATTCCTTATAAACAAATCACATAACAATAGTATTTAAAAGTATTTTGTATTAACCTTTGCCACTCTGAAATGAGAATATCTTTATCTTTAAATGCTGTTACTTTAATATCTAACATATCTTTTGGATCACAAGCTTATAAGTTATTTTCCCTTAATTGAACTAAAACAATGAATAATTTTTAAAGGCACTTTCTGATAAATGAGACACATTTTATACAATAATTAGTTAACAAACCGCAATTCAAATGATATGGCAACTAACTAGGGAAGTGCTGTTTTGTCACTAGCTAGTTTAGTAGATACGCCAAATAAATCTGCCCATTCACAGATACTCACTAGCGTAGCTTCCAATCGCGGCATCCGATCTGTGTGGATGCCATTCATTCCCATTCCAGTCAATTGAAATTGTGTAAATAATTTCCGTTTTGCACAAAAAGCCAGCTAGAAAACAAATGTGCAAGTACATTTGTGCCCATTCATTCATTAATTTAAGGCAACCGAATGCGCCGAGAAAAAAAAACAAGTAGCAAGTATCTACGAGATGCGTCATAAATTACTTGGAATCAAAGTTAATACCAGCTAATTCTGCGATCCAAAGTGATTATCCCTGGCATTTTCTCCCAGTGTAATCCGGCGACAGAGCTCAATTTACAAGATAAACGCGCCCGCCTGTCAACTGCTTCCGACGAATTATCATTTGAGCCGACTTTGTGACTCCGATGACTCCGGTGACTTGGTGACTTGGTGACTTGGTGACTCGGCTGGCTGCCACTGCGACTTGGAGTCTGGGGCCGCTGAGCTGATGTTGTAAAATATTCAAATTAGCGCTACGCTGAATGGACGCCGGCTGCTGGCTTAATTGTCTAGTTAGTTAGTGGCTCGGAGCAGGCAGTCAACAGGTAGCAGGTATCTGCCATTCCATCTCGCATCTGCTATGTGTGGAAGTATCTGACAGATAGTAGCTAGTAACTGGTGTGTGGAAGCCTCCAAAAGCGATACAATGCACTGCGCCCGCCGGGCTTTTGACCCATTCGAAACGCCCACACGGCCACGCCAGCTTTGAACAATGTGAAAATTATGCGAGTCGCACAATACTCACAATACTCACAATATTCACAATACTCAAGCCCGAAGGCATCCAAGTCAGCCCAAGTGGTAATAGAATATAAAACAGTCAAATTGATTGCACAACTGGGATGGGGAATGTGTCTACTTAAGTTTAAACAGCCGGACACGCCCTTAAAGCGAACAGATTTCCCGGCTACCAAAATTCATTTCGATAATTATACACATTTTTCATAAACAATCAGGGCTAAATTTGTTCCCAAAACGAATGTTGTTTTCGATGATTAAACATAAATCAATATTAATTTGAAGAATATTAAAATGGGTTGAAACTTACTTATTTCAATCTTTAAACTGGTAGATTAGTACTTGCTTAAACTAAAAACCATACTAAGTAGATACTCTATATTCACTAGTTTTGATCAAATCAGTTGGACTCTTCTGACATAACTTCCTTACTATTTAAGATCCAACTACTATAGTATATATAGTTTAACCCCCAATTTATCCATCTTACAGGCACCCTGCGACCACCTGGCCTAATTGGCGGCTCCAAGCCGAAGGTGGCCACCCCGACTGTCGTCTCCAAGATCGAGCAGTACAAGCGCGAGAATCCGACGATCTTCGCCTGGGAAATCCGCGAGCGACTGATCACCGAAGGTAGGTGAATGGAAAACAAAGACCAGGAGGATACCGATTGGGATTATCAAGTAGGAATATTGAGTAGGGAGTAGTGAGTAGGGAGCATCGAATGGGTAGGGAGACAATGCGAGTAGCTGGGCTAATTAACTGACAGGAACCCCCGAAAGCGAAATTGGCCAACAAATGACAACGGTCGCGACAGGCGACTGGACTTGGTTCCAACTCGCTTACGCGCTTCTCCAGCTTCTTCAGCATCCCAGCTCCTTCAGCTTCTGCAGCTCTTCCCTCAGATTGACAGGAGGAACTTGGAAGGAGCAGCCATCAGCATCGGGCATCGGCACTGGATTGATGTGTTTATGGTGCTCGTAATGCTCGACTGCCCGTCGAGGGCTCATTTAATGTTGTAAGGAATCGGTAGGATGTACGTATGTATGCAT